>NC_069502.1:578871344-579173844 GCF_027579735.1 Bombina bombina
CAGTCCAAAAAGTGTTGTTTTTTTTTAAAATCTACACTACTGTTACACCAGATATGAGTGGTGGCACTGGGGAAGTGGGCACAGTATACGCTGTGAGCCTGACACACACGCTGGCAGGCAGGCAACTGCTATTAGATTACACAGGAAAAAAAAAAAAAGCAGCCCTAAAAAGGGCTTTTTGGGGTGCTGTCCTTACAGCAGAGATCAGATGAGTCCTTCAGGACTGTAGTGGACACTGAATACACTAGCCTAGCTATCGATTTCCCTACTAAATCAGCAGCAGCTACACTGTCCCTCCTCTCACTAACAATGCAGCTTCCGAATGAGTCTAAAATGGATGCTGTCCAGGAGGTAGGAGGGTCTGGGAGGGAGTGTCTGCTGCTGATTGGCTGGAATGTGCCTGCTGACTGTGAGGTACAGGGTCAAAGTATTAATCAATGATGACAAATAGGGGCGGATCGAACATCGCATATGTTTGCCGGGAACTATTCGCCGCCGAACAATTTGCGACATCACTACTCTAAACTAGTCATCAGAAACCATCCTGAAGTAAGCCCACAGGCCCAAATATTTAAATGAGATGACTCTAGAGTCATTCACTGACTGTTCATGCTTGTGAAGTAATCAGTAAGGTAATCTGCTAATCACACACCAGAATCTGAGTTCCTCTAGGAGGCGCTAAAAATAGGAAAAAGGGTATATGAAAATATATATCACAAATATGTGTAACAGAATGATATAATACAACTTTAAAGATTATAAATATAAGATTAAAAAAGGGTAGGATAGTCCCAATAGACTTATCTTGGGTGAATTATTCCACAATGTCCACATATACTGCGTGTCACAGAGGAAGAAGATTATACACAGAAGTTTGTTTTCTCGTATCCTTCCAAATATGCACTAGTAATCTGCTAATCATTCTGAAGTCATCACAAAGATTTTTTTACCTTAGCTGATGACTTTTCAAGCCTGATGATCACACACGTAACTAGAAGCCTCAGGGCCCTGGTGCAAGAAATCATGAAGGCAGCCCCCCCCCACAAAAAAAGCATGATTCTGATATATTTACTTTTTTGTAGAACAAAGGAAAAGAGGGGCGTAAAAAAAAAGGGAGAAAAGGGAGTAGAATATAGAGAGGGCGAGGGGAGGAAGAAGAATGGGAGAGAGGGGGAAGAAGAAAGGGAGAGAGAGGAAGTACAAATGGAGAGAGAGGGGAGAACAAAGGGGAAGAGAGAAAGAAAGAGGACGAGTACAAAATGGAGAGAGGGGGAGTAAAAGGGGAAAGAGGGATAGGGAGTACAAAGAGAGAGAGTGAGGGGAGAAGTACAAGGGGAGAGAGAGGGAGGGGGAGTACAAGGGGAGAGAGAAAGAGGTGGGAGTACAAGTGGAAAGAGAGAGAGGGGGAGTATAAGGGGAGATAAAGGGGGAGTACAAGGGGAAAGAGAGAGAGGGGGAGTACAAGGGGAGAGAGAGAGAGAGGGGGGGAGTATAAGGGGAGATAGAGGGGGAGTACAAGGGGAGAGAGAGAGGGGGAGTACATGGGGAGAGGGGGAGTACATGGGGAGTGAGAGAGGGGAGCACAAGGGGAGAGAAAGAGGGGGAGTACATGTGGGGAGAGAGAGATAGGTGACGTACAAGGGGAGAGAAAGAGGGGGAGTACATGGGGAGAGAGAGAGGAGGGTGTACAAGGGGAGAGAGAGGGGTTCTGTACAAGGAAGAGAAAGAGTGGGTGTACAAGAGGAGAGAGAGGGGGGTTGTACAAGGGGAGAGAGAGAGAGAGAGGGGGTGTACAAGGGGGGAGAGAGAGAGTAAAGAGGGATAAAAGTTGCTGATGTTTTTCATATGCTAGCCATACCTCCTGGAAAAAAGTGGTTTATAACTTTAGATAAAAAGAAAAAAGTAATGTTTCCAAAAGTTGTGACTGTCTCATTCCTTAACATACGGCCAGATTACGAGTTTTGTGTTATGAGCGGCTCGGTACTAACTTGCAAGTTATTTCCACCGCTCACCTACCTATAGCGCTGCTATTACAGGTTTGCAAAAACCCAGCATTAGCAGACTATATGTCAAAGTTGAGCTCCATACTGCACACAAATACCAGCGCTGCTTTGAGCTAGTTTACATGCTCGTGCACGATTTCCCCATAGACATCAATGGGAAGAGCCGGCTAAAAAAAAAGCCTAACACCTGCAATAAAGGAGCGTAAAGCTCTGTAACGCAGCCCCATTGATTCCTATGGGGAAAAAAAATGTATGTTTACACCTAACACCCTAACATAAACCCAGAGTCTAAACACCCCTAATCTGCTGCCCCTGACATTGCCGACACCTACATTACACTTATTAACCCCTAATCTGCTGCCCCCGACATCGCCGACACCTACCTACACTTATTAACCCCTAATCTGCTGCCTCCAATGTCGTCGCTACCTACATTATACTTATTAACCCCGAATCTGCCGCCCCCAACATCACCAACGCCTGCCTACACTTATTAACCCCTAATCTGCCAGCCCCAATGTCGTCGCCACCTACCTACACTTATTAACCCCTAATCTGCTGCCCCAATGTCGCTGCCACTATACTAAAGTTCTTAACCCCTAAACCTAACCCTAAGTCTAACCCTAACCCTAATGTAACCCTAACCCTAACACCACTAACTTTAACATAATTAAAATAAATCTAAATCTAAATTACAATTAATACCTAATAGTTATATTGTAGCTATCTTAGGTTTAATTTTTATTTCACAGCTAAGTTTGTATTTATTTTAACTAGGTAGACTAGTAAGTAAATAGTTAACTATTTACTAACTACCTAGTTAATATAAAAACAAATTTTTAACTGGCCTAATTTACGGCAGACCAATAACCATAATGAATGTTTATTTCCCAAACCTAGCACAGAATAAGTTTATGAGAGGCCTATCTAACACAATCCTGGATCATAAAAAGGGGATACTGCTAGTGGGTGGAGATCTCAACATACCACTTGATCCCAAAGTAGACACATATGGGGGCCTGTCCTCTATACCCAAGAGAAACATTAAAAGTATTAACAAACAGTTATCTGACCTGGCCTTACTGGATGTATGGCGTATACTACACCCCGACAAATCAGACTTCACCTTCTACTCCCACCCTCATAAAACCTACTCAAGGATTGACTACATCCTGACGGACGCACTGTGTCTTTCCCTAATTAGAAACATTGACATACATCCCATCGTCTGGTCAGACCATGCACCCATATCCTGCCAAATTAACTGGCCTGACATACCAATAACCCCATTCCAGGACTGACACCAAATATACTAACATTTGGGAGGCGCATAAGTGCATGCTAAGGGGAGAATTTTTAAAGCATAAGGCCAAGATGGCCAAGCAAGCTAGACTAACGTATGACTCCCTAATTAAGGACTTACAAACACTTGAATGAGCCCACAAAAATACTCCCGAAGATTTGGCCCTATTGACGAAACTCACAGACACTAGAAAAGAACTTAACAAACACTTACAATATAAGCAGCAAAAACAAGCTCTCATATTGCAACAACGCTACTATGAGCAAGGGAATAAATATGGCAGGCTACTGGCTAGGGCTCTTAGGTGCAAGCAACTTAAACAACACATTCATTCAATAAAAGCTAGCTCAGGGCAAGAAAAACGGGACAGTATTTCTATAGCCAAAACATTTCTCACCTATTACTCCACACTCTATAACCTGAAGGGAGGAACCGTCCAGCCCCATAGCAAAGACTCCAAAATCAAAGACATCAATCAGTACTTAGACCAGATTGAGATCCCCAGATTAATGGATGAGCAGTCACAGGGACTAGATTCCCCAATTGAGTGTAAGGAGATCCTACAGGCAATACACAACTTACCTGCAGGTAAGAGCCCAGGGCCTGATGGCTATGGAGCTAAATAGTACAAAAAATTTGCACACATATTGGTCCCCAAATTAAAAATATTATTCAACTCCTTAGCGGATTCTGGTGGGTTTAGCAGATCGATGCTGGAGGCACACATAGCTGTCTTGCCAAAACCTGGCAAGACACCAGACACACCACAAAACTTTCGCCCCATATCCTTACTGAACACGGACGTAAAAATTTTTGCAAAAGTCCTTGCGGATAGACTCAACCCCTTGATTGCTTCGGTGGTTTCCCCAGATCAGGTAGGTTTCATCCCAGGCAGGGAAGCCAGGGATAACACCCTTAAAGTATTACAACTCATGGCCCATACACAAAATAACAAAATACCACTTTCTCTGATTTCTACAGACGCGGAGAAAGCCTTCGACAGGGTGGACTGGGACTTTCTCAGAGCCACTCTGTCAAGGCTGAACATTGGACAGGTTTTTATAAATAAGATATTCACGCTGTACTCAGATCCCACGGCAAAGGTCAAAGTGAATTCAGTTTTATCTGATTCATTTGAAATTAAGAATGGCACTAGGCAGGGCTTCCCACTGTCACCCATTCTTTTTGCGCTCACCATTGAAATACTGGCTCAAAAAATTAGACAACACCCACAAAATAAGGGCATTCAAATAAACACATTGGAATACAAAGTGGCGATGTACGCCGATTACATCATGCTCTTACAATCACCGACATAGAAAACTCGTTAAAACCAACCCTCGACACCTGACCAAGTCAGAGATCCTCATGCTAAACACACCTAGCTCGGTGGCAGAGAAAATTAAACAGACATGTCCCCTGAGAGTGCAACCAACTCACTTAACATACCTAGGAATAAACTTGACTGGTGACCCCGGACAGTTATTCACTAAGAACTACAAAATCCTACAGACCAAGATTGTTAGGGACTTGTCTTGTTGGAAGAGCAAACCCATCTTGTGGATAGGCAGGGTCCATGTGATTAAAATGAATGTTCTACCTCAAATTCTTTATCTTCTCCAGACTCTGCCTATACCCCTACCTAAAAACTTCATAACCCAACTACAAAGGTACATAGAACAATATATTTGGGGTCCGGTGAAACCAAGAGTACCAAGACACACTTTATACAGAACCAGAGACAGGGGGGCTTAGGCATCCCAGATGTAGCGAGATACAGACTGACAACTATTTTACAGAGGCAAATAGATTGAAGTCACAACTCCACAGACAAGCAATGGGTACAACTTGACAGGGATATTTTTCAAGTACACAATTTGAGCTGGTTGGGCTGGATGCATCCAGCACATAGACCACCTACCATCCTGACATACCCTCTTATTCACAAAATTTTTTCTCAATGGGACAAGCTACTGGCAACCAGCACTCACATATCTTCCAGACCCTCCCCACTAATGCCCATTCAAAATAATCCAGAAATAACACCCCTCCCCCCCTTAAAATTATCCCCTAATTATGCTCTAAAACTCCCCAAATACACGTGCAAAAACATAACGGACCAAGGTAAGCTGGTCTCGGCTCAACAGATCCAAGATAATGAAGAGGGCCTCACACTTAATTGGCTTACACACCTGCAAGTATCTCATTACCTGAGCACACATGGACAAAGCCGCCACATCACAAGACCACTTACAAAACTGGAGACGCTATGCGCGGCCCCTATCCCTCCCAGACACACAGTTTCAATAGTATACGAGATCCTTTTGGACTCAGATCCTGAATCCCTCCCTTCTTACTGCCTTAAATGGCAATCTGAGTTTGTAAGCGAAGTCACTACTAAAGAGTGGCAAAAAATATTCATTCACCACAAAAAAGCATCGGTCTCGGCGAGGGTTCAGGAGATGAACTACAAGTTCCTCTCTCGCTGGTATCTAACTCCAGTAAAGCTCAAGAAAATATATAAGCATGCCAATGACAAGTGCTGGCGAAACTGTAATGAGGTTGCAGGACTGTTGCATATCTGGTGGTACTGCCCTAGGTTAGGCACCTTTTGGGAAGATGTTATATCACACATGAACAAAACACTGGACTCCCAGCTCCCTACACTCCCAGAGATATTGCTATTGCACAAGCTCCCAAATCTTAAAGATGATGTCAATACAGCATTACTGTACATTATGATCAACAGCGCTAAAATACTAATTCCACAAAGGTGGAAAACACAAAAATCCCCTACATTGACTGAATGGAAGGAACAGGTAGAGGTGATGTTAAATCTGGAAAGATATCACTTCTACAAAACAGGCAGGATAGATAAACATGAACTGATGCTAATGAGATGGAACACTGCCAAGACCTAAGGCCTACAGGACCTCTCGGTATCCGAGACGTCCCGGGAGACTGCCCTCCCCCCCCGCCCCATTACCCTCCTTCCCCTCCTGCCCCATTACACCACATGATATGCACCCCCCTGCTCTGCAGGGGTTATCGGCTACTGGCTGGCTTCTAATAACATCCTCTGCCACAGCATACCCATATAAGAATTCTTATCATACATACAATCTTTCATTATATATGACAACCCTTCATTTCATGTTTTCTTATGTCAAGACTAACTTTCTTATTGCAGACGCGAGCTTATTTGAATGTTTAGCTAATTACCTTACTGTTATGTACCTTACTAATGAACAGGAATTCATGAAACTGATGCTACACAGAATGTGTGGCAGACCTGTATGTTACAATTTTTTCTTTTGTCTAATAAAGCATTTCAAAAATTAAAAAAAACAAAACAAATTTACCTGTAAAATAAAACCTAACCTGTCTTACACTAACACCTAAAATTCCCCACAATTAAATCAATTACATTAATTAAATACAATTAACTAAATTACAAAAAAAATAAACACTAAATTACACAAAATAAAAAAGTAATTATCAAATATTTAAACTAATTACACCTAATCTAATAGACCTATCAAAATAAAAAAGCCCCCCAAAATAAAAAAAACCTAGCCTAAACTAAACTGCCAATAGCCCTTAAAAGGGCCTTTTGCGGGGCATTGCCCCAAATAAATCAGCTCTTTTTACCTGTAAAAAAAATGCAAACAACCCTCAACAGTCTAAAAAACCTAACCTCCCCATTGCCCTGAAAAGGGCATTTGGATGGGCATTGTCCCTTGAATTTCGATTGGCTGAAAGAATTCTATCAGCCAATTGGAATTAATGTTGAAAAAATCCTATTGGCTGATCCAATCAGCCAAAAGGATTGATCTTGCATTATATTGGCTGTTCCAATCAGCCAATAGAATTATTGGCTGATTGGAACAGCCAATAGAATGCAAGCTCAATCCTATTGACTGATTGGATCAACCAATAGGATTAAAGCTCAATCCTATTGGCTGATTGCATCAGCCAATAGGATTTTTTCAACTTCATTTCTGATTGGCTGATAGAATTCTATCAGCCAATCAGAATTCAAGGGACGCCATCTTGGATGACGTCCCTTAAATGAACCTTCATTCTTCAGTAGCTGTCGAAAGAAGAGGATGCTCCGTGCCTGGAGGACCACTTCTTGCCGCTTGGATGAAGACATCCCGATTCCCGGCTTTGTTGAGGACTTCTGCCCACTTGGATGAAGACTTCTCCCGGCTTGATGAAGATGTATGTCCGGTCTTCAAAAACTGTAAGTGGATCTTCGGGGGTTAGTGTTAGGTTTTTTAAGGGTTTATTGGGTGGGTTTTATTTTTAGATTAGGGACTTTGGGCAATGGAAAAGAGCTAAATGCCCTTTTAAGGGCAATGCCCATCCAAATGCCCTTTTCAGGGCAATGGGGAGCTTAGGTTTTTTAGATAGGATTTTATTTGCGTGGTTTGGTTGTGTGGGTGGTGGGTTTTACTGTTGGGGGGTTGTTTGTATTTTTGTTTACAGGTAAAAGAGCTGATTTCTTTGGGGCAATGCCCCGCAAAAGGCCCTTTTAAGGGCCATTGTTAGTTTAGTTTAGGCTAGGGTTTTTTTTTATTTTGATAGGGCTATTAGATTAGGTGTAATTAGTTTAAATATTTGATAATTTCTTTTTTATTTTGTGTAATTTAGTGTTTATTTTTTTGTAATTTAGGTAATTGTATTTCATTAATGTAATTTATTTAAAGGGACACTGAACCCAATTTTTTTCTTTCGTGATTCAGATAGAGCCACCAATAAAAAAAAGTGCTGTCCAGAGTACTGAACCAAAAAAAGAAGCTTAGATGCTTTCTTTTGCAAATAAAGATAGCAAGTGAACGAAGAAAATTGATAATAGGAATAAATTAGAAAGTTGTTTAAAATTTCATGCTCTATTTGAATCATGAAAGAAAAAAAATTGGGTTCAGTGTCCATTTAATTGCAGTGTAATGTTAGGTGTTATTGTAAGACAGGTTAGGTTTTATTTTACAGGTAAATTTGTATTTATTTTAATTAGGTAGCTAGTAAATAGTTAATAACTATTTACTAACTAGTCTACTTAGTTAAAATAAATACAAACTTGCCTGTGAAATAAAAATAAAACCTAAGATAGCTACAATGTAAGTATTTAGTTTTAAATAGGAATTATTTAGTTAATGATAGTAATTTTTATTTAGATTTATTTTAATTATATTAAAGTTTGGGGTATTAGGGTTAGAGTTAGAGTTTAATAACTTTAATATAGTGGCGGCGGTGACATTGGGGCGGCAGATTAGGGGTTAATAATATTTAACTAGTGTTTGCAATGCGGGATTGCGGCGTTTTAGGGGTTAATATGTTTATTATAGTGGCGGCGATGTCCAGAATGGCAGATTAGGAGTTAATAATTTTATTTTAGTGTTTAGGGCCTCGGTTTAGGGGTTAATAGGTAGTTTATTGGTGTTAGTGTACTTTGTAACACTTTAGTTATGAGTTTTATGCTACAGATTTGTAGCATAAAACCCAGAATTACTGACTTTAGATGGCGGTACGAATCTTGGCGGTATAGGGTGTACCACTCACTTTTTGGCCTCCCAGGCAAAACTCGTAATACCGGTGCTATGGAAGTCCCATTGAAAAATGACTTTTTGAAAGGTGAGGTAGTTACATTGTGTTACGGCCAAAAAAATGTGCGGTACAGCTATACCTGCAAAACTTGTAATACCAGCGGTAGTGAAAAACCAGCGTTTTGAGGCTTTCTCACTCATAGCGCAAAACTCGTAATCTAGCCGAAAATTTGCATAACACACATAGAGGGAACACACTATGGTTTGTTGTTTCAAATCATTGCTCATGTGCCAGATTTGGCCTACTTTAGGATATTTTAAACCATTTTTCCTTATGTGTTTAATTCTTAATTTAAATCTAAATTGGGAAACGTTATGTAGAGCTAATATATACCTACATACATATATACACATATATACATAAACTAAGCGCAACTGCGTATACGTTCAGAAACGGCAACTAGATTAAACACATATGGGTGCACAACTCCAAGAGATGCTCATTTAAAAAAATGGTGATACAGACACATTACACAACTAGCAAAAAGAGAGCTTGTGAACACACACACATTAGCAAGTGCTATTAGAACCCAGGCAGGTAAAGGAATTTACAGTAGCTAAAGGCTAAACTGTAACAGATAAACAGAACCGTCAGACCAGTAGAGGGAGCTTTAAATGTAAATTTAAAAAAGGCAAATAATCATTCGAAATGCAAACCAAATGCCCCTCAACGGGTACCATTATTGCTCCAGTACTGGCATTCATAGAATTAGAGCATTTTGAAGGCTAAGAGAAAATCTAAATAGTGTCCACATGGGTTTTGTTTTATTACAAAATGATTAAAATGCGGAAAACATAAAACACCTTTCTGGACAACCAATTGCCCACAACATGGCTTTAGCAACTATTGAAAAGTACATTCTGCGTGCTACCCATTTTTGCAGGTGGGCTTAGCAATGAAAGGGTTAACCTTTGGGCTGCCGCTGCTATCTTGAATCGCAACATTCCAGCTTCCTTTTCAAGCTGGTGGGTTCCAAAAGTCTCTACTCAGAAGCAAAGTCCAGGCCACCATGTCACGTTCCACAAGTCCAGCAGTTATCAATGGTTTTATGATGTCAGTCAGGAGGAAGCCAGCCGAGGTCTCTAGCCTATCTGCACGGCAGTGTGCACCAAAATGGGAAGTTTCCGGGCGGGCAGGTCAAATAAAGTTTGACTTTGTTGTGAAATTGTGCTGCGTCTGCTGCCTGGCTGAAATTAAAACTTCTTGGTGTAATTGGGAAAAAATAAATAAATACAAGATTTTTTTCTAAAAAAAATTAAAATACTACCTGAAGTTGGGCCCCCCTGTGGAAGGGACCTCCTGTGCCTGGTCACAGCTGCGACTGCCGTATCACCGGTAGTTCCACAGCTGCTGATGATATCTGATGATGTGCAAATGACTTCTAAAGTAGTCTGATGATCATCAAATGACTCCAGGATGGTCTCTAAAGTAATTCTGTTTGTCTAGGGCTCTGACATAATATCCTGTACTGTTACTTGTTTCTACATGTAAAAATGCAAAATTGCTTTTTAATAAACAAACAGCTAGATTACGAGTTATGCGCGCTATAGGGAAAAATAACGAATGCAACAAAAGTTGTGTTATTTAACCCCCTATAGCGCTGCCATTACAAGTTTTGAAAAACCCGGCTTGTGCGCACGATATGGTGTTTTTAGCTCCATACAGCACACAATTCAAGCGCTGTTTTGACGTGCTCATGCATGCTTTACCCATAGACATCATGGGGGAGAGCGGGTCAGAAAAAAGTCTAACACCTGCGATCGAGTAAAGAAAAGCTCTGTAACGCAGCCCCATTGATGTCTAAGGGTAAAAAAACTACAGTTTAAACACCCTTACATAAATCCCATGAGTCGAATTATGAAATGTCTGTCGGACCTGATCCGACAGTGCGGATCAGGTCCGACAGACATCACTGAATGCGGAGAGCAATACGCTCTCCATATTCAGCATTACACCAGCAGCTCTTGTGAGCTGCTGGTGCAACGTCGTCCCCTGCAGACTCGCAGCCAATGGGCCGCCAGCAGGGAGGTGTCAATCAACCCAATCGTACTAGATCGGGTTGAATTGTGGCAATTCCTGTCCGCCTGCTCAGAGCAGGCGGACAGGGTTATGGAGCAGCGGTCTTTAGACCGCTGCTTCATAACTGGTGTTTCTAGCGAGCCTGCAGGCTCGCCAAAAACACGGGGCGTCAAGCTCCATACGGAGCTTGATAGATAAGCCCCCATGTCTAAACACCCCTAATCTGCCCCCCACCAACATCGCCAACAACTAAATAATGTTATTAACCCCTAATCTGCCGCTCCCGATATCGCCTCCACTATACTAAAGTTATTAACCACTATTCCCCTGCACCCCACCATCTCCCACGCTATAATAAATCTATAAACCCCTATTCCGCCGCTCCCCGACTTTGCCGCAACTAAATAAAGCTATTAACCCCTAAACATCTGGCCTCCAACATCACTACCACTAAATAAATCTATTAACCCATAAACTGCCAGCCCCCTACATCGCAACAACCTAAATTAAACTATTAACCCCTAAACCTAACCCTAACCTTATCGTAACCCTAAGCCTAACCCTAAACCTAAGCGTAACTCTAACGTAACCCTAACACCCCCTAACTTTAACATAATTAAAATAGAGCTAAATTAAACTTGCAATTATTAACTAACGGCCAGATTATGAGTTTAGCGTTATGCTATGCGGTGCTAACGAGCAGTTTGTTCTCACCGCTCACTTACCTGCAGCGCTGGTATTACGGGTTTTTACAAACCCGACGTTAAAAGGAAAGAAGTGAGTGTTGAGCAAAATTGAGCTCAATACCGCACTCCAATACCAGCGCTGCTTAAGTCAACGGTGAGCTGGTCGTACGTGCCCGTGCAAAATTTCCCCATAGGAATCAATGGTGAGAGCCGGCTGAGAAAAAGTCTAACACCTGCAAAAAAGCAGCGTAAATCTCAGTAACGCAGCCCCATTGATTCCCATGGGGAAATAGAAGTTATGTTTACACCTAGCACCCTAACATGAACCCGAGTATAAACACCCCTAATCTTACACTTATTAACCCCTAATCTGCTGCCCCCGACATAGTCACCACCTACATTATATTTATTAACCCCTAATCTCCCTCCCCCAATGTGCCGCAATCTACCTACATTTATTAACCCCTAATCTGCCGCCCCCAACGTCACTGCAACTGTAATAAACATATTAACCCCTAAACCGCCGCACTCGCGCCTTGCAAACATTAGTTAAATATTATTAACCCCTAATCCCTAACAACGCCACCACCTACCTACATTTATTAACCCCTAATCTGCCGTCCCAACGTCTCCGCCACTATACTAAATGTATTAAACCCTAAACCTAAGTCTAACCCTAACCCTAACACCCCCTAACTTAAATATAATTACAATAAATCTAAATAAATATTAATATTATTACCTAAATAATTCCTATTTAAAACTAAATACTTACCTGTAAAATAAACCCTAAGCTAGCTACAATATAACTAATAGTTACATTGTAGCTATCTTAGGGTTAATTTTTATTTTACAGGCAAGTTTCTATTTATTTTAACTAGGTAGAATAGTTACTAAATAGTTATTAACTATTGAATAACTACCTAGCTAAAATAAATGCAAAAGTACCTGTAAAATAAAACCTAACCTAAGTTACACTAACACCTAACACTACACTACAATTAAATAAATTACCTTAATTAAATACAATTAAATACATTAAATACAATTAGCTAAAGTACAAAAAAAAAACAATAAACAAATTACAAGATATTTAAACTAATACACCAAATCTAATAGCCCTATCAAAATAAAAAACAAAACAAAAAAAAACCTAGCCTAAACTATCAATAGCCCTTAAAAGGGTCTTTTGCGGCCCAAAGTAATCAGCTCTTTTATATGTAAAAAATAAATACAAACAACCCCCCAACAGTAAAACCCACCACCCACACAACCAACCCCCCAAATAAAATACTAACTAAAAAAACCTAAGCTCCCCATTGCCCTGAAAAGGGCATTTGGATGGGCATTGCCCTTAAAAGGGCAGTTAGCTCTTTTGCGGCCCAAAGCCCTTTTCTAAAAATAAAACCCACCCAATACACCCTTAAAAAAAACTAACACTAAACCCCTTAAGATCGACTGTTCTGAAGACCGGACATCCATCCTCAAGGAAGTGGCAGAAGTCTTTTTCCAACCGAGCCAAAGTCCTCAATGAAGCCGGGAGAAGTCTTCATCCAAGCCGGGCAAAGTGGTCCTCCAGGCAGGCAGAAGTCTTCATCCAGACAGCATCTTCTATCTTCATCCATTCGACGCGGAGTGGGTCCATCTTCAAGACATTCGACGCAGAGCATCCTCTACCTTAATTCTGATTGGCTGATAGAATTCTATCAGCCAATCAGAATCTAAGGGACGCCATCTTGGATGACGTCATTTAAAGGAACCGTCATTCAGTAAGAAGACTCCGGAGGAAGAGGATACTCCGCGTCGAATGTCTTGAAGATGGGCCCGCTCCGTGTCGGATGGATGAAGATAGAAGATACCGTCTGGATGAAGAATTCTGCCCATCTGGAGGAACACTTCGCCCGGCTTGGATGAAGACTTCTCCCGGCTTCGTTGAGGACTTCGGCCCGGTTGGATGAAGACTTCTGCCGCTTCCTTGAGGATGGATGTCCGGTCTTCAGAACAGTAAGTCGATCTTCAGGGGCTTAGTATTAGGTTTTTTTTTAGGGTGTATTGGGTGGGTTTTATTTTTAAGTTTGGGCTTTGGGTCACAATGCCCATCCAAATGCCCTTTTCAGGGCAATGGGGAGCTTAGGTTTTTTTAGTTAGTATTTTATTTGGGGGGTTGGTTGTGTGGGTGGTGGGTTTTACTGTTAGGGGGTTGTTTGTATTTTTTTTTTTTACAGGTGATTACTTTGGGGCAATGCCCTGCAAAAGGCCCTTTTAAGGGCTATTGATAGTTTAGTTTAGGCTAGGGTTTTTTTATTTTGGGGGGCTTTTTTTAGATTAGGTGTAATTAGTTTAACGATCTGTAATTTGTTTTTTTATTTTCTGTAATTTAGTGTTTGTTTTTTTGTAATTTAGCTAATTTAATTAAATTAATTTAATTGTTTTTAATTTAGTTAATTTATTTTATTGTAGTGTAGTGTTAGGTGTTATTGTAACTTAGGTTAGGCTTTATTTTACAGGTCAATTTGTATTTATTTTAGCTTTGTAACTAATGTAATGTAACTATTAGTTATATTGTAGCTAGCTTAGGGTCTATTTTATAGGTAAGTATTTAGTTTTAAATAGGAATAATGTAGTTAATGATAGTAATTTTATTTAGATTTATTTAAATTATATTTAATTTAGGGGGTGTTAGGGTTAGGGTTAGACTTAGGTTTAGGGGTTAATAAATTTAATATAGTGGCGGCAATGTTAGGGGCGGCAGATTAGGGGTTAATAAGTATAATGTAGGTGGTGGCGATGTTAGGGGTGGCAGATTAGGGGTTAATGATATTTAACTAGTGTTTGCGAGGCGGGAGTGCGGCGGTTTAGGGGTTGATATGTTTATTCTAGTGGCATCGATGTCTGGAGCGGCAGATTAGGGGTTAAAAATTGTATTATAGTATTTGCGATGCGGGAGGGCCTAGGTTTAGGGGTTAATAGGTAGTTTATGGGTGTTAGTGTACTTTTTAGCACTTTAGTTATGAGTTTTATGTTACGGCATTGTACCATAAAACTCATAACTACTGACTTTAGAAAGTGTTACGGATCTTGGAGGTAGAGGGTGTACCACTCACTTTTTGGCTTCCCAGGACAGACTCGTAATACAAAGACCCACTAACATTACAAACCCCCACCCCCCAAACCCACAAAATAAAAAGTCTATCTAAAAAAACCTAATCTACCCATTGCCCTTAAAAGGTGGATCATCCAATAAAATGAGAGCTGCTTAAATCCTATTGGCTGATTTGAACAGCCAATAGGATTTTAGCAGCTCTAATTCCTATTGGCTGATTCAAATTTTTCAGCCAATAAGAATGCACGGGACGCCATCTTGGATCGCGTACCTTGCATTGAAGATTCAGTGTTCTGCGGCGACCGTATGAAGACGATGCTCCGCGCTGGATGTCTTCAGAATGGACCCGCTCCACGCTGCTGGTATCCAGATAGAAGATACCGCCTGGATGAAGATAGAAGAGGCCCCCTGGATGAAGACTTCTCGCCACCTTGATGAAGATAGAAGATAGAAGAGGCTGTCTGGATGAAGACTTCTCGTCGTCTGGATGAAGATTATTCAAGCGGTACTCTAAAAACTGTAAGTGAATCAGAGGTTAGTGTTAGTTATTTTTAAGGTTTTTATTTTAGATTAGGGTTTGGGCAGCAAAAGAGCTAAATGCCCTTTTAAGGGTAATGCCTATACAAATGCTAGATCATTTGTTTGTTATTTTGTGTAATGTAATGTTTTCTTTTTGGGGTGTTTTTTTTTTAGATTAGGGCTTGGGCAGCAAAAGAGCTAAATGCCCTTACAAATGCCCTTTTCAGGGCAATGGGTAGAATAGGTTTTAATTTATTTTTATTTTGTGCATTTGGGGGGTGGGGGTTTGTATACTTTTAGGGGTTGTTTGTTTTGTTTTGTAGCAAAAGAGCTGTTAACTGTAGGGAAATGCCCTAAAAAAGGCCCTTTTAAGGGCCCTTGGTAGTTTATTATTGAATAGGTTTTTTTTTGGGTTTTTTTTTAAGGGTATTAGAGTAGGAATAATTTGTATTGTCTTGTGTAATTTCGTTTGTTATTTTTTGGAATGGTAGTTTTTTTATTTGTTGTAATTTCAGTGTTTTTTATTTTTTGTAATGTTAGGGTTTAGTGTAAGGCAGGCTAGGTTTTATTTGACAGGTAAGTTTGTATTTATTTTAACTAGGTAGTTAGTAAATCGTTAATAACTATTTACTAACTAGTCTACCTAGTTAAAATAAATACAAACTTACCTGTGAAATAGAAATAAAACCTAAGCTAGCTACAATATAACTATTAGTGATATTGTAGCTAGCTTAGGTTTTATTTCACAGGTAAGTATTTAGTTTTAAATAGGTATTATTTAGTTAATAATTGTAACTTTAGTTTAGCTATATTTTAATTATGTTAAAGTTAGGGGGTGTTAGGGTTACGTTTGGGTTAGGGTTAGGCTTAGGGTTATGTTAGGGTTAGGTTTAGGGGTTAACATAGTTTAATTTAGTTTATTGCAATGTGGGGGCTTTCGGTTTAGGGGTTAATAGTTTACTTTAGTATATTTCATTGTGGGGGCTTGCGGTTTAGGGGTTAATAGATTTATTATACTGGCAGCAGTGTAGGGCTTAATAACTTTAGTATAGTGATGGCGATGTGGGCAAATTAGGGGTTAATTATATTTAACTAGTGTTTGCGATGCAGGAGATTAATAGGTAGTTTATGGTTGTTTAGTGTACGTTGTTGCAGTTTAGTTATGAGTTTTATGTAACAGATTTGTAGTGTAAAACTCCTAACTACTGCAACGCAAGATTTTTAGCCTCACCGCAAAACTCGTAATGGCAGCGCTATGTGAATCCCATGAAAAAACATCATTTTTACGAGTGCGGGAATGACGTTGCGTTACAGGCTAAAAGGCTTGCAGTACAGCTATACCGACAAGACTTGCGGTACAGCTATACCGACAAGACTTGTAATGGCTGTGGTGCTGTTTTAATGCTGAAATTACCATTTTTTCAGCGTTAAAACATGAACGCAAAATTGTAATCTAGGTGATTACTATTTAAAATACAGAATAAATTATTTTACAGTATAATGCATAAATAACATACCATGTACACATGCACAATATTTCCACAATACCAACAAAAATAGGTTTATTATTAATTTACAAGTTTATCTGTTTAACTAAAGAGTTTCAGTTCAAAGTGTAAATTGTAATGTTATTCCACTCTGTCATTTATATTGAACCATCTCTTGTACATGGTGATGCTGTAGTATCAAACATTCTACTACTGGCAAAGAACCTTACATCACACAGTGAAGTGTCCTTAAATGTCTCTTTGGGCCTTACTTTTAAAACCTTGTTGGCATGAAGAGAAATCATGAGACTCTGTTTCACATAAAGAACAGTACATAGCAACTACATAGCAACATATACATTTCTCAAGGTAAACATAGTGTTTCTATTTATTTTTTTTTAAAGGCCTCGACGTACCAACAAGACTTCTTAGATCCTCTTGCCTTAGCAGCAAGGTTTTGAATATGAGGCCCTTTGAGAGATTATCTTCAAACAAAGATTCAATCCCTTTAGGACATTTCACATACCTTTTTAAATTGTGAATAGTGATGTTGCGAATAGTTCGCCGGCGAATAGTTCCCGGCGAACATAGCATGTTCGCGTTCGCCTCGGCGAGCGAACATATGCAATGTTCGATCCGCCCCCTAATCGTCATCATTGGGTAAACTTTGACCCTGTACCTCACAGTCAGAATACACATTACAGCCAATCAGCAGCAGACCCTCCCTCCCAGACCCTCCCACCTCCTGGACAGCATCCATGTAAGATTCATTTGGAAGCTGCATTCTTAGTGAGAGGAGGGACAGTGTAGCTGCTGCTGATTTAATAGGGAAATCGATAGCTAGGCTAGTGTATTCATTGTCCACTACAGTCCTGAAGGACTCATCTGATCTCTGCTGTAAGGACATCACCCCAAAAAGCCCTTTTTAGGGCTAGAACATCAGTCTGCTTTTTTTTTTTTTTTCCGCTGTGTAATCTAATTGCAGTTGCCTGCCTGCCAGCGTGTGTGTCAGGCTCACAGCGTATACTGTGCCCACTTGCTTAGTGCCACCACTCATATCTGGTGTAACAGTAGTGTACATTTAAAAAAAACAACACTTTTTTGACTGTGAAATAATAGCAGACAGCTGCCAGTACCCAAGATGGCCGCCAATAAGGCAGATGGGGAGGGTTAGAGAGCGGTTTAGGGGGGGGATCAGGGAGGTTGGGGGCTAAGGGGGGATGCTACACCACAGCATATGTAAATATGCTAAAAAAAAATTAAAAAAATTAAAAACCTTTTATTTTAGTACTGGCAGACTAAATTGTGGGGTGGGGGAGGGAAGGGAGCTGTTTGGGAGGGATCAGGGGGTCTGATGTGTCAGGTGGGAGGCTGATCTCTACACTAAAGCTAAAATTAACCCTGCAAGCTCCCTACAAACTACCTAATTAACCCCTTCACTGCTGGGCATAAAACACGTGTGGTGCGCAGTGGCATTTAGCAGCCTTCTAATTACCAAAAAGCAATGCCAAAGCCATATAAGTCTGCTATTTCTGAACAAAGGGGATCCAAGAGAAGCATTTACAACCATGTATGCCATAATTGCATAAGTTGTTTGTAAATAATTTCTGTGAGAAACTTAAAGTTTGTGAAAAAGTGAACATTTTTTTTTTATTTGATCGCATTTGGCGATGAAATGGTGGCATGAAATATACCAAAATGGGCCTAGATCAATACTTTGGGTTGTCTACTACACTACACTTAAGCTAAAATTAACTCTACAAGCTGCCTACATGCTCCCTAATTAACCCCTTCACTGCTGGGCATAAAACACTTGTGGTGCGCAGTGGCATTTAGCAGCCTTCTAATTACCAAAAAGCAACGCCAAAGCCATATAAGTCTGCTATTTCTGAACAAAGGGGATCCCAAAGAAGCATTTACAACCATTTATGCCATAATTGCATAAGTTGTTTGTAAATAATTTCTGTGAGAAACCTAAAGTTTGTGAAAAAGTGAACAATTTTTTTTTATTTGATCGCATTTGGCGGTGAAATGGTGGCATGAAATATACCAAAATGGGCCTAGATCAATACTTTGGGTTGTCTACTACACTACACTTAAGCTAAAATTAACTCTACAAGCTGCCTACATGCTCCCTAATTAACCCCTTCCCTGCTGGGCATAAAACACGTGTGGTGCGCAGTGGCATTTAGCAGACTTCTAATTACCAAAAAGCAACGCCAAAGCCATATAAGTCTGCTATTTCTGAACAAAGGGGATCCCAGAGAAGAATTTACAACCATTTATGCCATAATTGCATAAGTTGTTTGTAAATAATTTCTGTGAGAAGCCTAAAGTTTGTGAAAAAGTGAACAATTTTTTTTTATTTGATCGCATTTGGCGGTGAAATGGTGGCATGAAATATACCAAAATGGGCCTAGATCAATACTTTGGGTTGTCTACTACACTACACTTAAGCTAAAATTAACTCTACAAGCTGCCTACATGCTCCCTAATTAACCCCTTCACTTCTGGGCATAAAACACGTGTGGTGCGCAGTGGCATTTAGCAGCCTTCTAATTACCAAAAAGCAACGCCAAAGCCATATAAGTCTGCTATAATGGCATGTCTGGCACACAGTGTTGGGGCAAGGGTCCATCTGACCACTGATACCTGGTCTGCAAAGCATGGTCAGGGCAGGTATATCACCTACACTGCGCACTGTGAAGTGGGCGTAACCCTTACACTACCTGATCGATACAACATCATACCTGATGTTTTAAAGCACGTTATTCCAAACAATTTAGAAATGATAGGTGATTTATGCCCGTTATGGATTAAAACCAGACTCTGCATCAACTATGTAATTTTCCATGGGAGTTTTGCCATGGATCCCCCTCCGGCATGCCACAGTCCAGGTGTTAGTACCCTTGAAACAACTTTTCCATCACTATTGTGGCCAGAAAGAGTCCCTGTGGGTTTTAAAATCCGCCTGCCTATTGAAGTCTATGGCAGTTCGCCCAGTTCGCCCGTTCACAAACTTTTGCGGAAGTTCGCGTCCGCCGTTCGTGAACCCAAATTTTTAGGTTTGCGACTTCACTATTTGTGAATATTTGTAGATACATTTACAACATGGCAATATTATGATGAGCCCAATTTAGAAATGCCTTTCCAAGAGATGGTGGCACATACAAGAGGTTGGCAATTAGGAGGTTACTTGCTTTGTGCATTTTGCAACTTCCTGAGAATGATAGAATATATATTGTAAATGAAGCAAGAAGGTGGTAGGATTGGGAAGATTGGTGCATTGTCAGTGATAGTGTTGTCTAGAGTAAACTGCCTAAAGCTGGCATTAACTTTGTTATTTTTGTGCCAGGAATGTAAGAAATAACACAATTGAAGGGGGGAAAGAAAAGTAACCATAAAGTTTGTTGGGTGTTGAATAAATGTTCAATTTTTAATTTTGTAAGCGTCGTCTAATCAGTAAAAATCAAGATTTGTTTAGTAATACCTTTGAGACCGTGTAGCCATTCAAGGAGTGCCAATTTAATTGCCAATAATTCTTTGTTTTCATTATTATAAAAAAATTTTGGTAGAAGAAAACCTTTAGGAGAAAAAAAGCTACAGCATGCAATTTATTGAAGGAGAAATCTCTTTGGCTTAGTACAGCTCCTACGCCCACATCTGAGGTACTGACTTCCATAATGAACTGGGCCTCAAGGTTTAAGAGAATAAGAATAGAACAAAAATGTATATAATGCTTGGAAGGCCTCAATATAAGCAGAGGGCTTACTCCTTTTTAAGTAGAACACTCACAAATGAACTTGCGATAGTTGTTGGCAAAGCCCTACAATCTTTGAATATTTGTGGCCAAGTGAGGACTGGACTGGAGACCATTTCTTAGGGTCCATGGCAATACTTCTACAGATATGATATACCCTAAGAACTGAATTTGTCTGATTTTTTTCAATTTAGCATATAGATGGGTCGCCTGTAATCTATGTAGGATCTTCATTATATGTGAGCTGTTTATATTTCTCTAAAATGAGAATTGTATCCAAATAAAATGATCATAAAACAGTTAAGAGGTCACAATATATATCATTATCAAAGAACTGAAATGCAAGCTACTAATAATGGCCAGCATGGGTACTGAATGCTGTTTTTCATTCATCTCTCTGATGTATTTCTATCAAGTTCTAAGCTCCAAATAAATCTAGCTTCATAAAATATTTGGCACCTTATGGTATCCGTTATGGTATCAAAGGTATATGTTTTTATGGTAGTGTGATTATGGGCTCTGTAATCAATACTGGGTTGGAGGCCTTCATCATTTTTCTCTACAAAGAAAAATCCTGCACCAAAGGGTGAAGAAGAGGGGCAAATAAAGCCTTTGGCTTAATTTTCTTGAATGTATTCTTCCATAGCCTTTGTTTCAGATCTAGAAAGAGGATATGTGTGTCCCATAGAAATGTGTGCAATGGGAAAGTGGTCTATTTTGCAGTCAAAGGAGTTATGGGGTAGAAGTATATCTGCTCCTTTAATTTCCAAAACACTGGAGTGATCTGCATAAAAAGAGAGAGAGCAAACCTTGGACTGTTGCCACTGGAAGAGTTCAACAGAGATAACAGAATACAGGGAAGGCCAAAGTCAGGATACAGCCCTAGTAAAAGAAAAAAAAAACAGAAATCTGTAAGCCAAACTTAGTACAAGAAGACAAGGGAATGCACTCGATAGCAATCTCAACCAATACAAGGGATTCAGAGTCAGAGAAACAGTTGCATTGAAATTTAAGACAGAAAGGTTGCCAAACTATGAGATGATATGAATACGTTGAGAAGCTGAAATATTTTGCTAAGCATAACAACACTATAAAAGATGACTTAATGCACAATAGTGCTAGTATGTATTTATATACAGACAAATCACTGATAAACCAGTGCTTACAATGGAATCAATTTTACTTTCTTTCTTTCTTTTTCTAATTTCTTTTATGAAGCTGATCTAGAAAGCTCATTCATTCACTTTCTTAATGAGGCTATCCATTCTTGCTGGAGGAGACCTTTGACTGGAGGGGATTTTGACCCCAATTCCGGCAATGAATTGGGTGGAGCTGGGTTGTAGGAGGCGGGCCTGTAGGGGATTTAAGTGGGAAACCGAAGCTGCAGCATCCTCTTTATTTCCTACAACGGCAAAGAGAAGTTCAGCGATTTGGGTTGTAGAAATAAAGTGGAGTTGTGGCATGGAGGACCTGGTGGCTACAGTTCGGTGGATGGCTGAAGTTAAGGGGACGGCCTGGCTAACAACTTACCTGGAGGTGACAGGGGCCCCAGTCGGATCAGCAGTGAGTGAGGACAGGCACGGCAGGCCGCAGAGGCGGTCAAGGCCTCTGAATCAGCTATCTCCTGATAGCGGGACATGCGGGAGGAGTCAAGGTGGCAATGGGTCTGCAGGAGGATCCATCGGGTCCAGTCACCAGAGAGGGAGGAGGAGCAATGCATCGGAGGTGCAGTAGAGGACAGCAGAGCAGGCTGTGGTGATGGATGGTGCGAGGAGGATGGCGATCAGGACCAGAGAGAAGCCAGGGTGTCTGAAGGGCTGGGCCTTGATCAGGCATATGTGGGAGAGGTTTGGGAGCTGTGTAGACGGCCTCAGAGGGCACAAGCAGCATGTCTGGAGGAAACGGTTGGGGAGACTGCTCCTCTAACTATCAGTGGTATGCCTTAGTACTGGATGGAGAGGGGAGGAGGCAAAAGGGGAATTAACAGGAGGGGCTTGGGCAAGGCTGGGTATAAAGCAAGGTTAAGGGTTAGGAGTTTGCAGAGTGGTGACAAGGAAGTGAACGGGATGCCGCAGCAGAAGATGGGTAGGGGTGGGAATGATCAGGGGCAGCAAGGGCCAGTGGAAATTGGGGGGATAAGCGGAGGGGCACATTACAAAGTAAAACAAGGGCTATGGGGGTTAGGACAAGGGTTTCTAGGGGGGGAAGGGGCAGGGGTAGTAGGAAGGGAATGTGTCTCAGGAGGGGATAGATGGAGGGTGATAATGAATTTTGTTTTCCTATTAAAGACGAGTCTGAGGGGCTTATGAATGGAGGGGCATAGGCTTCTGCAGAGACAACAATGCAGGACCTGGATCCGGTGGACCACGCTGTGGGTGGACCACTCCTACAGAGACTTTGAGCTGGAAGACCCCGGGGAGGGGCCATCAACAGGACCGGTATCACGGCAGGTAGGGGACCTAGCTGCGGTGTAGCAATTGCTCTGTTCTTTGGTACCTAGGCAGGGGGGGCAAAGGGTAAAGGGGGCACAGGAGGCTAGGGTATGTTTGGGACCTAATGTTGGGAGTGTTAGGAGAGATAGGGAAGGGTAACTGCAGGGTAGGGTTTTCACTGCCTCCCCTCCACAGACACAGCCGCAAGGCAGGGAGACCTTGGTGCGCCATAGCCCTCGGAGGTCTGGATCAGGACTGTGGCAGGAAAAATCCAGGTCACCAAGGGAGCATAAGAGGACATGGGGGAAAGAAGATAGCCTACATGGGGCAGGCTGGAGAGGGCGACCGACAGATCTGGCAGGAGGAGAAGGTCCAAGTCTCCAGCCCCCAGGAGGAACAGTCCTCGACCCAGGGATCGGGTGACAAGGCAGCAGGAGGAGACTAGTGTGGCAGATGCTACAAGGGTGGATGACTGGGGAGTCAAGGTGGTTGGAGCGGCAGCTGCACCTAGGAGTGAAGGTGAGGGTGCTAACAAAGGGCGGAGTCCGGATGCAAGTGCACATGGTTTAAATGTGGCTCAGAGTTCATTTGTGAATGGGGTGAGGGATCTACTGGCGCAATTTGAGAAACAACTGGCAGGGCAGCAAGAGGGGGGCGGGGTGAGTGTGGCGTTGGCTTGAGAGTGGCAATGGGAGTGTGGGTCCCAGTGACAGCGGGCACGGGGCAGACGCAGGCTATCAGGTCCAGCCCTGGAGGTATGCTGAAGGTGGCTGATAACACCATGAGGTGACCCTTTTTTTGTTCAATAGGCCCGTTAGGGATACACCTTGCACAGGAAGTGAAGGAGAAGATCTGAAAAATTTCTGGAAATATTTTCCCTGCTACCGTTGGATTAGGTGTTAGAAATTAAGGAGGACATGAAAGGGGACAAGGAAAAGAAGGAAGAAGATGAGAGGATGAAAAGGTACCGAAAGTTACCGAAGACTTTGACCAATTGGTCAAGGGCCTTTTGCATTTTAGCGGCAGTAATAGGGGAGAAATTCCCTGAACAGTGTTTGGGGCTGTTCTGTTATTATGATGAGATTGCGGGGGCTTATCAGACGGTGGGTTGGCGTAGTGGCGGTACGATGAGCAGTTCCATCAGAGAATGGTGGTTAGGCCCAAGGTGAGATGGGATGATAGGGACATGGGGATTTGGTTGGAGTTGATAACTCCGTATCATGGGGGTAGTTCCTTTCGTAGTTCAGGAGGAAACTGGGGAAGGGGTATAATGAATGGAGGGCCTGTGAATGGGGGAAATTCGAGTGGAGGAGCAGCCATGGCCATTAGGAAGGGCCTCTACTTTCAATTTAACGAAGGGCAGTGTAAATTCGGGAATGGATGTAAGTATAAGCATGCTTGCTCGGGATGTGAGGGAGCCCACCCATGGGCATGATGTTTCAAGAGGGGCAGTGGAGTTGGAAAAGCTGGGGAATCTGCTGCTTAGGGCCAGGACTCTGGTGAGAATCAGAAGGATGGTGCCGTGGCTCGACCGTTACGCTATGGTCAGGGGTAAGTCCGGGGGGGGCAGAATTATTACTTACGGGATTTAGTTCAGGATTTTGGATCCCGTTTGTGGATGGGGGAGGTCTCAATTTCAAGGAATCTTCGGTCGGCAAAAGAATATCTGGGGGTGGTTCAGGGGAAGCTAGACAAAAATAGGTGGAATTGGGAGAATGGCAGGCCCCTTCAAATATTTTTATTTTGAGCATACAAAAAAGAAAAAATACAACAAGCAGAAAGAGAATACAGAGTCATAAACTTCTCCAGCTTAGACTATTTAACACATTGTAAAAAAGAAAAAAAAAAAAAAAAATTACATTTACAAGTCTCTGGTCCTCCCAGGACAATTAATAGTCCATATCTCTGTCTCTCTCTCAAAATTTCCTTGGCTCAATTTTCCATTTTCTATTGTTTGAAATACCATGACATCGATAACAGATGTACAAAAACCAACAAAATTTACACCGCAATTAGTTTACCTTTACAATTTTGGTGAACAAGTGAAAAATAAATCTTATCTTTCTTTTCTCCCTTCTTTCTTTCTTTTCTTCCCTTTTTTTTGTGGAACTTCCCTAATCACAAAAATAACCACACAAAAAAAATAAAAAAAATAAAGTTATTACCCTCTCTCCCTCTCCCCACCCCCCTCCCCCCTGAGCCCCCCCCCATCCACCCGCCCTCCACATATTTCCATGATTATTCTATTTAATTTAGCCATTGTATAGGTAATACTTCTGCTGCAATTAATTCAATAAATGGAGCTGTATTTCTAAGTGGCTCTGTAAATTGTATTTGTTGCTCTATTGGCCATGAACAAATATACTTCTTCCATTTCTTGAAAAATTTTATAAATGTATTTCGGGCATCTACTCTCAGGTTTTGTCTTTCAATAATCATCTGTAGCTTTATGTTGTTAACTAGTTCAACTTAAACTGGGAGCTTGCTTATTTTTCCATATCTTAAATATTACATTGCGTGAAAATAGAATCACAATATTCAGTAATTGCCTGTCCCCCACTTTCTCCTTATGGCACAGAAAAAATATTGCTATGGAGTCTAATACCACCTTGTCACCAAGATATTTATTAACCCAGAATTGTACCTTTAACCAGTACTGTTGTACCTTGGGGCAACTCCAAAGGCAATGTAATATATTAGCCCTATCTTCACTGCATTTATGGCACACATTTTGTTGTGTCGTTACCCATTTACTCATTCTTTCCGGTGTTAAGTAATAGTTATTTATTAACTTGCATTGTGATTCTCTCAGATTAACCCTGTCTGTGGTCTCTTCTGCTCTTTTAATACTACTTGTTATGTCCTCTTCTTGTATATTACCAAAATATTTCATAAATTGGTGTTTCAGTTTATTTATATGTTGTTGTCCTATATTTTTCAGTATCTGCTGGTACCAGTATGATATTGATCTAAAGCCTGCCTTATATATTTTTAGACCTGCATCCGTAAACTCTTGCCCCCAATCCGTACCATGTTCACTATTTTTTATTTCTATGTAGTGGCGAGTTTGTAGGTATGCATAAAAATTCTTCGCCGGGAGTCTATGTTCTATTGCTAAATTTTCATATGTTTTAATCCCGGTGTTATCCAACATCTTAAGTTGCACAAATTCTTTAATACCTTTTTCCTGCCATTCCTGGAATACTATATTCTGAAGCCCTGGTTGAAAATCCACGCACCCGATTATTGGTAATATTTTAGAGACCTGATAATTTTGTCCTACTATACTTCTGCCATGCCAACACTACATTTGAACATGTTAGTAAATTGCTGATATTACTTGGTAACTTCTTGTGTGGGCAGTGTAGTATGGCTTTTAAATTGAATGGTTTAACCATTTCTGCTTCCAGCTTATAATATGTGACATAGTTTGATTCTGTGAGCCAATCAAGGCCAAACTTTACTAGGGTAACAATGTTGTAATATTTAATACTTGGTAAGGCAAATCCCCCTACTTGCTTATTTTGTATTAATTTTTCCATTGAGATACGCCCTTTCTTTTTCCCCCAAATAAACCTTCCACATGCCCTGTTATATTTATCCAGATCCTTTTTCAAAATAAAAATGGGAAGATTTTGCATCAAAAACAATATTTTTGGAAAGAAGATTGTTTTTAACAGCATGACCCTAGCGGATAGGGATAGATAGTACATGTTCCATTTGTCTAAATCTAGTTGTATATTATCAAAAATATCTCTGTAATTTAACTGGTACCATTCTCTGGGGTCCCTACTTATTCTAATTCCCAAATAATTAATATAATTTACTTCCTTGAAGATGCAATTTCGACTATATCTGTTTTTTTTCACCCACATAAGTTCTGATTTATTAGGATTAATTTTGTATCCTGTAAAGGAACTAAAATTGCCTATAATTCCCAGCACCAAAGGGATACTATTAACAGTATCTTTTAAAAACAATAATATGTCATCGGCATATAAAGATATCGTCATTTTTTGGTTACCTATTTCTACTGCTTGTACTTTCTGCCTGATGTAAATTGCTAGGGGCTCCAGCGCTAAGTCAAACAACAAGGGTGATAGTGGGCACCCCTGTCTTGTACCCTTTCCGAGCGTTATATACTGTGATAATTCCCCATTTACTAATAATTGTGATCTTGGTTTGTTGTATATTGACTCTATCAGCTGTATGATATTTCCTGAAAACCCAAAATTTTCCAGGGCTGAAAACAGATGGTCCCATACGATGGAGTCAAAGGCCTTTTCGGCATCAATTGTAATGACTGCAAGATCCCCAACTCCATCGCATGCGACCCGCCGTCCCCCCTCCTTACCAGTATAATTGTAGTAATCTAGCATTGTTAGGACTCTGCGCATATTTCGTACTGCGTTTCTCCCTGGTATGAAACCTGCCTGATCGGGGTGTATTAGTTCCCCTATAATTATTTTTAATCTCTCTGCAATAACCGCCGTTAAAATCTTGTAATCTTGGTTTAACAGTGAGATTGGACGATATGAGGCTAGGTCCTCTGGATCTTTACCTTTCTTGTGGATTAACGTAATAACTGAATCTGCAAAGTATTGCGAGTTCATCTCTTTGTTCATATAATATTCATTATATAGCTTGATAAGTGTCGGGGTCACTAATTCTACTGTTGACTTATAGAACTCTGCAGGAAGACCATCTGGCCCTGCCGCTTTCCCTACCTTGAGTTTTTTAATAATTTTTACAACTTCTGTCTCTGTAATTGGTGTATTTATTTTAAGCAGTGCTTCTCTTGTTATTTGGGGTAACTTAATCCCTTGCCAAAATTTCTCTTTCTCCTCCTGATTTATCTGCTGTTTGGAATAGAGATTTGAATAATATGTATAAAATGCCTGCCTTATTTCTGAAGAGGAGTTTAACACTCTGTCCCCTGTTCTGATTGTTGTTATTATATTCTTTTTACTGCGAAATTTGATTAACTTAGCAAGATGTTTAGCATTTATACCTTGTTGTCCTTGATAGACCGCCCTTGCTTTTAAGTCTTCTCTAACCCATTTTTCTTTAAGAAAGTTATCTCGCTCCGTTTTTTTAGATATATAACTGCCCCATGTATCTTCATTTGGGTTTCCTTTATACTGCTCAAATGCATTTCTGAGCTGGTTAGCCAGTTGCATCTCCCTAGCCTTATATTTGCGGGTCAACAACACCATATGCGCCTTGACCTCCCCTCTAAGGACAGCCTTGCCTGCCTCCCACAGAATTTCCGTTCTATTCATATATTCCTTATTATTCGTGAGATATTCTTGCCACGTTTTCTGCAGCCAATTTACAAAATGTGGGTTGTTATACATAAACCCTGGGTAATGGAATGTGTTTTTATTTTTGCCGGGTCTAGATGTGGTTGAAATCTTGAGTGAGATTATTGCATGATCTGACAATATTATATCTGCTATATTTGTTTCTAATTCTAATTTGAGTAATTGTTCTTCTACTAGGAACATGTCAATACGTGAGAAGTTTCTGTGTGCCTTGGATTCACATGTGAATGTTCGTTCGTCCGGATGTTGCAGCCGCCAAATGTCATTTATTTTTAGTGTCTTAACAAAATGTCTCAGATACTTTGCTTCCCTGTAATTTGCCTGTTTACTTCTGATTTTAAATTTATCAATATCAGGGTGTAATGTCATGTTCATATCCCCAGCAGTTATCAGATTTTGTCCCAGATATGGTGTTACTTTTTGTTTTATCTTTTGCCAGAAACCCTTGTCTAGACCATTAGGGCCGTATATATTACATATGGTCCATATCTCATTCCCTGACTTAATTTGTGCAATCAAATATCTCCCATCCGGATCTACTTCTTGCTTTAATATACTGTAACTCAGATTTTTATTAAAGAGTATCGCTACCCCCCTTTTGCGTTTGTTACACGGTGTGGCAATTATCTCCGTAATCCAATTTGTCTTTAATTTCTCTATCTCTGGTCTTTTCAGGTGTAATTCCTGCAGGCATATGATGTCAGGTTTACCTTTTTTAAGCATTTTTAAAACGTTTTTACGTTTAGCCGGAGAGGTTATCCCTCCCACATTCCATGATAATAGGCTTAATGTATTAGGTGTAGCATTCATTCCATAACTAAATTGTATTTTTTGGCTTAAAAAGGGGGCAAGAGACACCCGGACGGGTAGGCAGAGAGGAGCCAACCCTGAGAGAGGAGGAGAGGAGCGTGAGAGGGAAGAGAACAACACAAACAAAAAAAAAAAAACAAAAAAAAAGGGAAGTTCCCTCCTATACATACCCAAAAAACTCCTGCTATAATATTATTTTTATACATTTAATTGATAATGTTGTGTCAATCAGTATACTGAGCTGAATAAAATTTTACACTGCAATATTGTTTTCATCGCAAAAGGCTTTTGCTTCATTCACCGAGTTTAAAGCAATGGTGCCCTCCATACTTAGTACCGTTATTTTGGCTGGATACCTCATGTTTGCCTTGAGCCCAGCTTTGATCAGTGCTGTACAGAAAGGCGCCATTGCCCTACGCCTGGTGGATGTCTCTTGAGAGAAATCTTGAAACAAGTATACCTGTTTGTTCTCAATCATGAAAGGTTGTGCTCTTCTATAGTGGCTCATCACATTAAACTTATCCTGAAAATTTAAATATTTGATCAATACCATTCGTGGGCGTACATTACCATCTATGGACTCTTTACTATTCCCAATTCTGTGTGCTCTTTCAACTTGTAATTTCGTGTTGCCTAACTGTATTCCTAGCAGGCTAGGCAGAATTGTCTCCCCAAACCTTAATAGATCCGTGTACTCCTTTGTTTCTGGGAGTCCCACTATTCGCACGTTGCTGCGCCGTGACCTGTCCTCAAGGTCATCTACCTTGGACTGCAACGTTTTAATTTTATCTGTATATAAATTCATATTTGTTTCCTGGTTGTACATTTTATCTTCTAGGTCTGAGACCCTATCTTCAACTTCTCTCATTCTGACCGCAAATTGCTTCACCTCTTGAGAAAGATCCAATATCTCTCTTTTGATTATCTCAAATTGCGGTAAAATTAAATCAGCAAGTTGATTTATTGTTAACTGTGTCTCTATTTTTTTTCCTGGGCTCTGTGGATCTATTTCTGTGCTGCTTTCCTGCAAAACTTTCAACTTTTTGTCTTTCTTGACCGGCATATTAGGGGATCTATTTCTCATATTCGTGATATACTTATCCATAAAAGGAAGTATAAGAAGAAAACGTGGATAAAAATGGGTATGTGACAATACTAGTTTCCTTCTACTTCTGTGGTATTACTCCTATACTATGCTGTAACCTCACTTGTCCTTAATATTACTTGGAGTGGAGAGACAATTTTGTCTCTTAACCTAGATGCTTAAGTGCTTTCCGTGCCCCCAATTATCCCAGCCCCTTATGCGTGTCTTTGGCCCTACCCTTTAATATTGTGACTAAATTAGTGCTCTTTTTCTTAATCAACACCTCTTCGACTCAAAACCTTTATTACTTGTGTGTGCTTAATGGCTGTCCCCTCCCTTTAGAGGGTTGGCCTTATCATGTGTTATCTAAAATGTGTAGTACCCACTTTTAGCCACTAAGGGCTTTGCTCTTTTATGCTTTCTATTATATAGATAGTGTTACTAATCAGGTATCCCCAATTCGCCTTCCGCCCAGACACTCCGACAATTCTTTCACCTATATATTTAAGTATTGTTAGATCTGCTTTCTGGCTTTATTGCCTTTGGCTACTGTTTTTCTTGTAAGAAAGCCAAAAATCAATTTTTAATCCTCTTCTATCCTGTTATGGGAATTTTTATCTGCCTGGCTATACTACACGCCCCACCTGTAGATAATATTCCCTTGTACAACCATTCATATTAGGCATTTTTGCAGACTAGCATATTGCATTATTACCAACTTCATCTCTTAGAAAAACAAATAGCAAAAAGCAAAACAAAGACAAAAAAAAGGGGAAAAAAAAAACAAAAAAACTGGCAGGTGAATATAACTAAATCACTTTTTAAATGTGTCCCTAAAAAAAGAAAAAAGAAAAAAGTCCATCAGTAGCGTCCACACTTTATAAGCGTAATGTCCTGCTTTTACTGCTTTTACTTTTCCCTTTTCTTCCACCTTTTAATATTGCACAGTTCTAGTTCAGTGTTCTCTGTGTAACTATTATCTAGCCTTTACCAGACCTTGGTGCTCTGTAAGAGTCTGCGCCCGCTCTAAGGCGTAACTATTCGTTAGTTCCACAAGGAGAGTTCAATGCTTGCTGTGCCTTTATATAAACATCCTTTCTGTACTGCACACTTTCACTTTAAATCCACCTTGTTTGCAATATTGTCGTATGAGACATGACCTTTCACAGTCAATAAACTTTTTGCTGTATCGAGTCCATAGTATCTCTCTTCACCACAGACACACACTGCTTTTCTGCTTCAAGCAACACAACTTTATATTTGCAATCTTGTCTTGTGAGACACGTCCTTTCTCAGTCAATAAACCATTTGCTGTACCGAGTCTATGGTATCTCTCTTCACCACTGACACACACTGTTTTTCTGCCTCAAGCAACACAACTTTATGTACCATTACGTTAATCTTATGATAATTGCGGTTTTGCAGCTCTGGTACTTGCGTGTCTGTCCCTGGCTTTTAATCCTCGACTCCGGACCACTTCACCGTTAGTTTATATCCTCCCCACATCGGGCACGATACCTCGCATCCGGTGTAGGGCTGCTCCGTCACACGGGTCATAGAAACGGAATTATGAAGCTTTTTATGGTTTACCATTCAGAGTCGCGCCTGCAGACTGTTAACTTGCCGACCTTGCCTGTGTGTTGCGCCTTTTTTCCTTTTCATGTGTCTTGGCTCAGTGTGCGTCTGGGCCAGTACCGCCCAGCCTTTGTGCGGTTGTAATAGGGCTTCCGGCACCTCCGCTCGCCTGACTTCAAGCTGCTCCCTGTGCAGAGCTATAATGCCCCAAAATAGGAGTCTACGGTTTAGGCAGGATATTCTCTGGCTAGTGTTTAGCTGTCGGTTCCTCCACGAGACGCTCCAGCGTCGTGCTTACTGATTGCCACGCCTACCGGAAGCGGCAGGCCCATTTATTAATCCTCCTTTCAGGAACCTGAGGGTTTCTCCATTGGGGGTCGTGCCTAAGAAAGCAAAAGGGCATTTCGTATGATTCATCATTTGTCATACCCAAAAGGGGAGTCAGTTAATGATGACATTGACCTGGCTTTGGCAGCAGTGCGGTACGCTTCATTTGACAAGAGCGGCAGCTTCACCTAGAAGTGAAGGTGAGGGTGCTAACAAAGGGCTGAGTCCGGATGCAAGTGCGCATGGTTTAAATGTGGCTCAGAGTTCATTGGTGAATGGGGTGAGGGATCTACTGGCACAATTTGAGAAACAACTGGCAGGGCAGCAAGAGGGGAGCGGGGTGAGTGTGGTGTCGGCTTGGGAGTGGCAATCGGAGTGGGGGTCCCAGTGACGGTGGGCACGGGGCAGATGCAGGCAAGCAGGTCCAGCGCTGGAGGTATACTGAAGGTGGCTGATAATGCCATGAGGTGACCCTTTGTTTGTTCAATAGGCCCATTAGGGATACACCTTGCACAGGAAGTGAAGGAGAAGATCTGGAAAAGAGAATTTCTGGAAATATTTTCCCTGCTACCATTGGATTAGGTGTTAGAAATTAAGGAGGACATGAAAGGGGACAAGGAGAAGAAGGAAGAAGATGAGCGGAAGAAAAGGTACCGCAAGTTACTAAAGACTTTGACCAATTGGTCAAGGGCCTTTTGCTTTTTAGCGGCAGTAATAGGGGAGAAATTCCCTGAACAGTGTTTGGGGCTGTTCTGTTATTATGATGAGATTGCGGGGACTTATCAGACAGTGGGTTGGCGTAGTGGTGGTATGATGAGCAGTTCCATCAGAGAATGGTGGTTAGGCCCAAGATGAGATGGGATGATAGGGGCATGGGGATTTGGTTGGAGTTGATAACTCTGTATCATGGTGGTAGTTCCTTTCGTAGTTCAGGAGGAAACTGGGGAAGGGGTACAGTTAATGAAGGGCCTGTGAATGGAAGAAATTCGAGTGGAGGAGCAGCGATGGCCATTGGGAAGGGCCTCTACTTTCAATTTAATGAAGGGCAGTGTAAATTCGGGAATGTATGTAAGTATAAGGATGTGAGGGAGCCCACCCATGGGCACGATGTTTCAAGAGGGGCAGTGGAGTTGGAAAAGCTGAGGAATCCACTGCTTAGGGCCAGGACTCTGGTGAGAATCAGAAGGATGGTGCCATGGCTCGACCATTACGCTACGGTCAGGGCTAAGTCTGGGAATGCAGAATTATTACTTACAGGATTTAGTTCAGGATTTTGGATCCCGTTTGTGGATGGGGGGAGGTCTCAATTTCAAGGAATCTTCGGTCGGCAAAAGAATATCTGGGGGTGGTTCAGGGGAAGCTAGACAAAATTAGATGTAGTTGGGAAGAATGGCAGGCTCATTTATTAATCCTCCTTTCAGGAACCTGAGGGTTTCTCCATTGGGGGTCGTGCCTAAGAAAGCAAAAGGGCAATTTCGTATGTTTCATCATTTGTCATACCCAAAAGGGGAGTCAGTTAATGATGATATTGACCTGGCTTTGGCAGCAGTGCAGTACACTTCATTTGACAAGGGGGTGGGTTTGGTCAGAAAAGCGGGTAGGGGAGCGTTGATGGGGAAAGTTGATGTGGAGGCTGCCTTTCGGCTGTTGGTGTCCAGTTTGTCATCATCTGTTAGGCTGTTTCTTTCAAGGAGCCTTCTATGTTGATTTATGTTTACTGATGGGTTGTTCTATTTTGTGTGCCTATTTTGAGAAATTCAGCTCCTTTGTGGACTGGGTGGTGCGGCAGAGTTCTGGTTTGTCATCTATGGTCAATTACTTGGATGATGTTCTCTTTGTTGGCAAGACGGAGCCAGGGGATTGTGGTAAGTTAATGGAGCATTTCTTTCAGGTGGCTGACGATTTTGGCATCCCAGTGGCGCATGAGAAGATGGAAGGCTTCTCAACTTCATTGAGTTTTTGTGGGGATTGTGATTGATTCGATTCAGATGGAATGTCGATTGCTGGTGGACAAGGTGGAAGATCTGAGGTTTACAATCAAAGGGGCAATGGGTAATACGAAGCTGCAACTCCGGGAAATTCAATCTTTGGTGGGCAAGCTCAATTTTGCTTGCAGGGTGATTCCAGTGGGAAGGGTATTCTGTAGGAAGCTTTCACTGGTGACAGTGGGGGTTAAGAAACCCCATCATTGGATCTGTTTGTCAGCCGAACTTAAAGAGGATCTTAAGGTTTAGCTGGCATTTTTGGATGAATTTAACGGCAAAACAATGGTTCAGGAGGCAGCTGTCTCTAATGAGGAGCTGCTCCTTTTCACCGATGCATCAGGGTCTTGGGTTTTAGGGCATATTGTCAAGGGAGTTGGTGTGTGGGGAATGGCCAAGCAGTTGGAAAGAGAATGGGCTTACAAAAAATGTGGTATATTTGGAGCTCTTCCCTTTGCTAGTGGCACTGAAAGTATGTCACAAGAGGTTGCGGGACAGGAGGGTGGTTTTCCATATGGATAATATTGGGGTGGTGGTCATCTAGTTCGCTGCCAGTTGTGCGCTTACTCAGGTTGTTTGTGTTGGAATGCATGCAGCTAAATGTGTTCTTTCGTGTTGTCCATGTACCTGGTTGTCTTAATGTAATCACTGATGCCCTCTCTCACTTTCAGTGGTCACGATTTCGGGAAGCAGCCCCGGAGGCGGAGGTGGACAGAGTTACTTGCCCACCAGAACTGTGGGAGTTGAAGTTTTGAAGTTAGTAGGTTGAAGTTTTCAAGTTAGTAGAGGTGGCAAGGGGAACTTTAGCTCGGGGGACTTGGGAAGCGTATGTCAAAACATGGGGGCATTGGCTTCAGGTTTTACAAGAAAAAGGGCTAGGTGAATAAAGAAGGGAATGGATTCAGATATTATTGGCTAGTGTGGAAGGACTTAACTAAATAGTTTGTAGTGAAATTAGCGGTTAGGGGAGTTTGTAAGGGGAAGGTCTGTGGGGACAGACTGGGTCCGGTGATCTTCGGTATGCTGGTTCAACTGTGTGATACTCTGGCGAAGGTGTGTTTGTCCAATTTCAAGACTTTATTGTTTCGGGCCACGTTCATGTTAGCATTCTTTGGGGCTTTTCGTGTCTCAGAATTGGTCAGAGCTAATAGGGGCGATGCTGAGGGCCTCCAGGCTAAAGATGTTTCTATCCGAGACAGGGTTCTGTGGATTTGGCTCAGAAAGTCAAAAACCAATCCGGAAGGGTTGGGGCGGTGGATTAGAATTTTCAAAATGCATGAGGGTTGTTGTCTGGTGGCAACACTGGAGGCATTCATGAAGGCTAGGCCTGTTGGCTTCCTCCCCTTCTTGTTCATAAAGATGGTTCATTGTTATACCGGTTTCAGTTTTTAGCAATTTTTTGACGGGTTTTGTCCATGCTGGGGTACGCATTGGGTGAATTTGGTACGCATACTTTTCTTATCCACAGAAGCCGCCAGTTTGGTTTTAGGCGAGAGTGTGATTAGAAGGATTAGTGGTCTGGATGCTTTCATTTGTATGTTAGACCAGAGTTGAGGGTTTAGTGGTTTTATTTGTTTCAACAGGTCGAGTTCAGTGTTTAGATTATGGGCCATTCTTAAATTTATTGGGCCCATAAGGCTGCTGCAGGGAAGAGTCAAGGGTTGCAGTTGAATTTCTCTGAAGAGTCAGTGATGTTACGTTGGTGGGAGTTCAGGGTTTAAGATGGGACCAGATTCTAGTTGAGAGAGTTGTTTCCCGATTTAATTATCGTATGGTCAGATATAGAACCTTGTTCTGTATAGAGGGCTGCTTGGGATTTTCGGAAGCTGGAGGCCTCTAGAAAAAAGATTAACAGAACCATTACCAGTTTTGTATCTAAGATTGGAGGAGTTGGCATTAGGCACATGGAATTTGAAGGGGAATCAGCCGTTGCTTCTTTTCAAAGGATGGGGTTCATCTTAATGAGATTGGTCTTCACCTTTTTAACTTTAACATCAGAGAAGGGGTGTTAAAGGCCTTAGCCCAACCGGGGCATGCTCATCTGTGACGTGCTGTGGCGGGGGTGCTTGTTTAGTTTATGGAAGTTGGCACTAAATTGGTACCTTCCTAAAGAGGCAGGAGAGCTGTTTGGGGGATGTACCTGGCATGTAAGCCTGTGGAAAGTTCATCTCTGCTGGGGCAAGCACCTTATGGTGCCTTTTCACCCAATTCTCTTGTGTGTAGTCTCATTCTAACGTAATGTATGCCTAATTTGGGGTCAATTCTCCCTGGAGGAGACCTTCAACCGGAGGGGATTTTGACCCCAATTCCGGCAATGAAGTGGGTGGAGCTGCGTTATAGGAGGCGGGCCTGTAGGGAATTTAAGTGCAGAACGGAAGTTGCAGCATCCTCTTTATTTCCTACAATGGCAAAGAGAAGTTCCCTTCCTCCCTCCCTAGTTGTTATGTGGTTTGTGTTGCAGCTGTGGTGGGGCTGCTTGTTTAGCTTATGGAAGTTGGCACTAAATTGGTACCTCCCAAAAGTGGCCTGGAAAGCTGTTTGGGGGATGTACCTGGCATGTAAGCCTGTGGAAGGTTCATCTCTGGTGGCAAGCACCGTATGGTTTCTATGATAATATGTTTATATGTTATTCAGATTTATTAGTGAATTTATACGTTATGATATTTATTGAAAATAATTTAATAAATGCGGGCTGCGATCTTTACACCCCATTCTCTTGTGTGTAGTCTCATTTTAACGTAATGTATGTCTTTTTTGGGGTCAATGTTTTCTATGGAATTAAATTACAATTTGTAAGGGGTTTAGGTACAAAGCATAACATTTTTGTGCAGTGCAGTTATTCGAAACCATTAGAAAAAAATGTTATACAACTGTGTTTGTTATTAATTATAATGGCTTCAAATCTAACATTTAGCAATTTGAGGAGATAACACATAGGAAAACCCCTAGTGCTTTTAGTAATTTTAGCAAGGTTTAGTTGAATATGAAGGTCATGTCTTAATGAACTCTATAGCTGTAGAATTTGAAGCAGGTTAGCAAGGATACTTTTATTTATGAGACATTAAAGTAAAATTTGAATAAGCATTTGCATCAAACAACCTTCAGATCTCGCAATAAAAGGCTCTGGTGTAATGTTTAGAAGGGTTTCTTCACAGTTGCATGTAATCAGTCTTAAAATTTTGACACCTGGACTATTTGCATTGGTCATATTAATGAAGAAGACATTTAACTTGTATTAGGGGAGACATAATGTTTATTGTAAATATCTGTATGCTTTAAAGACAATCATTTGCAGAGACAGACAATTAATTAAACATTTAAAATTCAAGAACCCATTGTGTTGTAAACAATAGAGTTTTATAGTCATTATGACTGTAATGTAAAATATAAATTTGATTGTTTTTGCTCTCAGTACAGAGAGAAATCATGAGACAGAAATTCTGCTTCAACTATTTGATTTAAATTCAAATAAACATCCCTGTGAGATGATTCAGTTTAAATAATGCATCAGCTTTTGTTAAAAAAATTTAGATTATAACATACGCCATAAATTGAACTTGTTATTGTTTGTCCAAATAATTCAGTATGATGCAATTACACACCAAGTGTCTACTCTCCTGGTTTTCAAACCTGTCCTCAGGCATCCCTAACAGGCCAGATTTTAAGGATTGCCTTGGGTGAGAGCAGGTGAAATAACCATCGGCTAGATTACGAGTGGTGCGGTACTAACTTGCATGTTATTCTCACCGCTCACTTCCCTGGTATTACAGGTTTTTCTAAACCCGACATTAAAAGACAAGAAGTGAGCGTAGAGCAAAATTGAGCTTCATACCGCACTCCAATACCAATGCTGCTTAAGTCAGCGGTGAGCTTGTTGTATGTGCTTGTGCATGATTTCCCCATAGACATCAATGGGGAGAGCCGGCTGAGAAAAAGTCTAACACTGCAAAAAAGCAGCGTAAAGCTCAGTAACACAGCCCCATTGATTCCTATGGGGAAACTAAATTTATGTTTACACCTAACACCCTAAAATGAACCCCGAGTCTAAACACCCCTAATGTTACACTTATTAACCTCTAATCTGCCGCCCCCGACATTGCCGACACCTACATTATACATATTAACCATTAATCTGCCGCTCCGGACATCGCCGCCACCTACATTATACTTGTGAACCCCTAATCTGCTGCCCACAACATCGCGCCACCTACATAATGTTATTAACCCCTAATCTTATGCCCCCAACGTCATCACCACTATAATAAACATATTAACCCCTAAACTGCCGTACTCCCGCATTGCAAACACTAGTTAAATATTAATAACCCCTAATCTGCCACCTCTAACATAGCCGCCACCTACCTACATTTATTAACCCCTAATCTGCCGCCCCCAACGTCACCGCCACTATATTATATTTATTAACCCCTAAACCTAAGTCTAACCCTAACCCTAACACCCCCTAACTTAAATATAATTAAAATAAATATAAATACAACCTACTATCATTACCTAAATTATTCCTATTTAAAACTAAATACTTACCTGTAAAATAAACCCTAAGATAGCTACAATATAACTAATAGTTGCATTGTATCTAGCGTATGGTTTATTTTTATTTTGCGGGCAAGTTTGTATTTATTTTAACTAGGTAGAATAGTTACTAAATAGTTATTAACTATTTACTAACTACCTAGCTAAAATAAATACAAATTGACCTGTAAAATAAAACCTAACCTAAGTTACACTAACACCTAACACTACAATACAATTAAAGAAATTCCCTAAATTCAATATAATTAGCTAAATTTACAACAACCCCCCCCCCACTAAATTACAGAAAATAAAAAAGAAATTACAAGATCTTTAAACTAATTACACCTAATCTAATAACCCTATCAAAATAAAAAAGCCCGGGGGCGGAGCCAACCACTGCATGAAGAGGTAGCAAGCCTGTTGAGCCCGATGTATCAAAGAGCTATTTCATATTTTATTCACAACTTAGCTTCCTGAATGACTGAGAATCTTATTAGATATTGAGACCGAGGTACAGTGTCAACTATTTGGCTCCTTTGCTGTTTGGAGACCATCACCGCATATGTTCTACCTCTGAACCCTCCACTGCAGTACGGCCGCAAGAACTTAGTACACTGCCGGGACTATTCACACAAGCAAGTGCCTGCCTTATCTCCAGAGGGTCGGGGATCCGCTCCGGAGATCGTCAACTGCCGACATTGAGAACCCACAGTGACATAGTTCAACCCTGGACAGTAACGAACTGCGGTAGAGACGGCTATTTCCCATCTCAGAGGAGGAAGCCGGGAGTTGCTAAGGGACACTAAGGCACGGTAAGCCAACTTTTCACTAGAAGGGACATCAATAATAAGCCCCAAACACTAAGTACCGCTCATAGCTAGGAGCGATAAAAAGACTTGGGCTCTATATATACCTGAAGGTGTTGGAGGGATTTACGGCAATAGAGCTAGCCCCACATAAGCTATAAGAACATTGAGAGAACTTTGCCAACGATTACCAGAAGGGGATACCTTTTCACTTCAAGGGATTGTGTTTAAAAAATTTCACTACAACGGCTCATAAATTTTGGCGCGAAAGTACGCCATTTTACTGCCCTATTGCGCAGCACTGTCATCTCACTCGCTGTCTGTGTGGGCTGCAGAGTGCTCACTTAAAGGGACACTGAACCCAATTTTTTTCTTTTGTAATTCAGAAAGAGCATGCAATTTTAAGCAACTTTCTAATTTACTCCTATTATCAAATTTTCTTCGTTCTCTTGCTATCTTTATTTGAAAAAGAAGGCATCTAAGCTTTTTTTGGTTTCAGTACTCTGGACAGCACTTTTTTTATTGGTGGATGAATTTATCCACCAATCAGCAAGGACAACCCAGGTTGTTCACCAAAAATGGGCCGGCATCTAAACTTACATTCTTGCATTTCAAATAAAGATACCAAGAGAATGAAGAAAATTTGATAATAGGAGTAAATTAGAAAGTTGCTTAAAATTTCATGCTCAATCTGAATCACGAAAGAAAATTTTTGGGTACAGTGTCCCTTTAATGATAGTGCTGGCTAATTAAAGATTACAAAATCAGGAAGGTATCTAATACAGTCTGTCATAACAAAGGAAACTACAACTAATAACAGCTTTTTAAGAGAGCCTTAGAAGCTTTTGTCAGGCATGATTGCTGTTTTTTAACACTCTGCAGAACCTCTGTCCTGGCGTTCTAGGTTGAGCTCTACCACTGACTACAGTTCAGGTGGCGCTATATTACTGATCACACTAAGCATAGGTACAAAGCGCACAATAAACTTGTCATTTATTATTTCAAATTGAAAAAACTTCCTTCTAGCTTCCCATAGAGTCCTGGGGGTAAGAACAACTGAGGACTCACTCCCTACTATTTAGTGTCTTACAACAACAGCTTCATCAGGACGAAGCTCTCCCTGTACCTTCTCTCTCCTGGACTGTTAACTCTCCTGAAAATGGAGTAAACTCACTTAGGCCTTTAATTTCTGCCGCCCACTCAGTGTAAACCAGCACTTTGCAGTCACCTTGTTGTGCCTAAACTAGTTGGGAGATAAAGCACATTAGTTTCTACTGCTTCAATTTTACTGGTGTTTGTCTAGCCCTTCACAATGTCGCAATCAGCCAAAAAAAAAGAACAAGCAGACATACCCCTTGAAAAAGACAGTGATTGACCATTTTGGATCCACATGTGCAGCACCTCTGAACGAAAATGAAGCACCTGACTCTCCTAGGTCCGACATCTCTGAGCTAACTTCAGCCGCTATGCAGAACATTCAACAGTTCCCTTCAGAGGAGGTCACCCCTTCATTCATTATGGATTCTTTAAGAACTCTCTTGGATAAACATCATGCCTCATTCACCGCTAAACTTTCAGCTTCTACAACAGAGCTCAAGAAAGAAATCTCTTCAACAAATGAGCGCATAGATTCTTTAGAACGGAGACAAGAAGATTTATCTATGGAGCAATCAAACCTTCTCAACTTCACACAGCGCCTATCCGATCATTTTGATGTCATTGAGGATTAAATTGCAGATCTAGAGGACAGATCTCGGCGCAACAACCTCAGGATTCGAGGTGTGCCCGAGACTGTCTCCACAACTGATCTCCAACCATTCCTACAAGATCTATTTCACACCTTAGCTCCTCCGACTATGAAGTCAGAAGACCAAATAGATAGAGCGCACCACTCCCTCAAGCCTAAAGGCCTGTCAGAAGAGCAACCTAGGGACATCATAGTGCGATTACACTATTTCACTTATAAAGAACGCATTCAAAGAGCTCATTTCCAAAAACCTGCATTACCAGACAAATTTAAGAACCTCCAAATATTCCCGGATTTGTCCACACGGACCCTACAGAAGAGAAAAACCTTCACTGAGATTATGACTATACTAAGAAAGAACAACATCAGGTATAGGTGGGGGTATCCCATCAAGCTTCTGATTTTCAAAGACAATCAAGTGTTCACTATCCTACAGCTGACTAAAGGTTATGAGATTCTTCAAAGATGGAATCTACTCTCCCCGAGTAGAGAAAAGCCAATATCTCAACACAGTCAGCTTCGACCTTCTGCTAAGGAATGGTCAGCAGTGTCTACCCTTCCTAACTGTCAGTCCTCTCCGCAAGGCCATAGACCCATGGAACCAGAGTGGTCGACTGCTGTAGACCACAGCCCCACTCATCGTAAGCATCAATCTGAGAGACATGACTGGACAGCCCTCCCTCAGAGACATAGATCGGGCTCAGAGTCATCCTGAAGAAAGATTAAGAAATAAGGGACGCCTTGCTTTGTTCGCAAGACTTTAGTTGTTTAATGTTTCCTGAGAAATACCTTCGAATGGACCCAGTTTCCAGACGATAAGTATATGCATAAACACATTTTTTTTTTCTTTATGTTGTTCTTATTAGTTGTGTGTGCTGATCTTCATAAGAACTTTACTATCCTTACAGGCCACTTCTCTAAGACTATACACTTTTTACAGACTTTGTGTTGAAGTGGAAATATTAAGTCATCGCAACTGTTCTACTATTATGGTTACTTAGTTTTGTTCATAAAATATATCAATCTTGCTCTTGTTAACGCATTTGCTTTTACAGGTTAAAGTTTTCTAGTTTTAAAAATCCAACGTGCAATTGTTTGAACTCTTTTGTCACTAACCTACCTTAAACTATGGGCATGTAAGTGAGATGGTTTATTATTACTGTTGACTATTTGCAATCCGTAAAAACTACTAAACCTATCCCCAAGAATATCTGAGGTTTTGCCCTTGTATATGCTCCACATTATCTGGCTGCGTTGCCCAGCGCCCTACTAACCTCAGTCTATCTATGTTCAATTTATATGAGGGGACATCAAAACACAACCCAAGAGGTGAATCACATCTTCATAGTTAACTAAAACCCAGATTAGGTTACTCGGGTCACTGATGAATACATAGAAGATGTCACGTATTACGGTGGATGGAGACGTCTGTCTACCAGTGATATAATCATAGCTCTCCACAGAATATTATAGTTCCTTAACACAAGTTTGTACCCTCAACCTCACTTTCTTCCCTGCGCCAAGGCCGTGCTTAAGCGGCAGCTGCTCATTTGCTCCCATCTCACAGCCTTTTTGATTAAATATGCACAACATTGAGAATACAGTAGACCAGGAGGGGTTTTAGTCGGAATTTACACTGTTTGAAACTTGCTACCTGAACTGTTGATAGTTTTGTTATTGTCTTTATTAATAATGCTAAGAGCTGACACAGGTAAACTAACCCTCCCACTTTTTCTTCCTCTCATGATGTATCACTCTCACGTAGGTAAACAATGCTAACTTTATCTCCCTACTTATTTTTCTTCCCCCCTAACCTCTGGTACACTGACAAAATCCTAACTTCTCGAACCCCTTTAACACGTGGCAGGCAACATGGCTGCCTTGCTTAACACCTTAAATTTCCCTCCTGGGAATAGCCTCCCCTTATAGGAGCTATACCTACTCACCGCCAAACTCCTTAAATAAAGTTTAAAACTTCAGTTCATACCTATCACCTCCTCCCCCCTTCCCCTCCGTTTCCTCCCTGCCATGACTATTTTAGACCATTCCCCCCACTCTCATAAATTTCTTCTCCCCCTACCGTGTTTTTTCTTTCCAGACGACTTTCCCCATTCTCATAAATACATAAAGAGCCCCCTGCTAGTAGGGGGACTAGCTAAGCGGTCTTTCTTGAACATACTGCAGCTACTAGAATAAGACCCAAATCATCGCAATACAGTGTGTCTAGGTGACCCATTTAATTCTTACATCTTATCTCTTCCCCTTCTTCCCCCTATCTTTCTTCTCTTACTTCCACTCCTGCTTTTTCCCTTCCTTTCTCATCCACCTTCTCCCCTTTTGTGCCTTTTTTTTTTCTTCTCTCTCCCCTTCAAGCTCCTCCAATATGTCTCTCATTTGTACTTCTCTCAATGTCAGGGGACTTAATACACCAAACAAAAGGAGCCGACTTTTAAATTACCTTAACCATGCAAAGTCTAAAGTGTTTTTTTCTGCAGGAAACCCACTGGGCCAAGGTGGTACCTGTTCCCCTACACTGTAAGCACTTCCCAATAGTGGAGACGGCCTCGTTCCTGTCCAAGTCAAGGGGGGTAGCGATTATGGTCCACAAGTCAGTGCTGTATGAAAAGTTAAATTCCTATAAAGACCCTAAGGACAGATACCTCATTCTAAATTGTAAGATAGATGATATCCCGTATACCTTAGCCAATTACTATGGCCCGAATTCGGGTCAAATAAGAGCTTTTAGGAAATGTTTAAGATTGTTAGCCTCCCACAGGACCCAAAACCTCCTACTTGCTGGAGACTTTAATATGATCTTAGACACAGCTACTGACAGATGCTCTCCAAAGTGCAAACCTTGCTATCCCCAGACCATACGGACTGCTAAGCAATTTAGCAACCTCCTCGCACAGTATAACTTGTTTAACATATGGCGGTCCCACCACCCCACTGCCAGGGATTACTCCTACTACACCGTGGTTCACAATACTTATACTAGAATTGACTACGTTTTTTGTGAGCCACTCCTTCTCGATCTTATACAGCAGGTCTCTATGTCGGGGTGCTTTTGGTCTGATCACTCCCCAGTTCACCTTTCCATGAGCGCTCCGAATTGTATGTCTTTTAGGCCTTCCTGGAGGCTACCAGAACATTTGCTCTCAACCCCAGAACAGATCCTGTTCATTCAAAAGAACATAGATGAATTCCTCAAGGTAAATGATAACGGTTCTGTGGATGACTTTTGCCTTTGGAATACACTCAAGGCTTATACCAGGGGGCTGTTTTTTAAATTAAAGGCAGAGCACAATAAGCAATTAGGGGTAACACTAGCTCAGTTACACGCAAGTCTTCGCTCTCTTACTACCTCTCATATGACCTCCTTAGACCTGAAAATCCTCCTACAGATTGAGGACATTAAAATTAAGATAGAGGCCCTGGAACTCAAACGCTACCAGTCACAGATCAGTAGGTTCAAGTAGACTTTTTAATCCAAGGGAAACAAAGCAGATCGGCTATTAGCTTACAAGCTGAGGCAGCGTACTGCTGAAGCTCGCATTCCATTTCTAAAAACACCGAAAGGTACTGTCCGTCTTCCAGCAGATATCGGTAAAGCTTTTGCAGATTACTACTCCCTAGACTCACCCGTCCCATCTTCTCAACAAATTCAGAGTTTCCTAGGCTCACTTTCCTTACCAGCTCTATCCGATTCCCAGAAAAAGTTGCTAGATTCCCCTATTTCCAATGAAGAAGTGGCTTCAGTCATTAAATCTCTAAAGCCTACAAATCCCCAGGACCTGATGGGTATAGTGCCCTTTTCTATAAGACCTTTCCCTCGCTTCTTCCTCCATTGCTCACCAGAGTCTGCTTGCTAGCCAGACAGTCTGTCTCTCTTCCCCCTGAGATGCTCGAGGCAGTCATTGTAGCTATACCAAAACCAGGGAAAACCCCTGATAAATGTGAACACTTCCTATTTCTCTAATTAATACGGACATCAAAATCCTAGCTAAAACTATGGCCATTAGGGTCAACCGGGTCCTCCTGTCACTTATAGACGAAGATCAAGTTGTTGTTTTTTTTTTGTTTTTTTTTGTTTGTTTTTTTTTAAAAAGTTTTCTTTATTAATAGAAATCAAACAAATACAGCTGTAAAACAATAATACAGTTTAGGTCTCAGTTAACACACAGGGAATATATCATCAGTATCAAGCTATTAATTCAAAACTGGGTATATATACAGAGTTGGCATTCTTGAACAGATTAGTGTCTAAGGCATTCTCAGGTCATTATTTTTCCCAGCATACAAATATTCTTCCCATATAAACACAATAGAATAGTATTCTTCCAATTTGTTCACTAAACCATAATGGTATTTCTCTAGGGATAACGTTAAAGTTATAGAGTTTATCCATTCCTCTCTAGATGGAACATCAACACTTTTCCAACGTCTTGGAATTAACTGTTTAGCACAATTCAAAATTATATTCAGTATATATATACCAGTCTTACCCCTCTGTGGGTCTAATGATATGTCATGGTGCATGGCTTTGCGGATCTCAGAGGTCACCATTCTCCAGAATTCCTGTATTTTTGGGCAGTGCCACCACACATGGAGCAGTGTACCTGTCTGGCCACAATTTCTCCAACATAGGGCTTGGGTGTTAGGGTAGATCAGGGATAGCCTATGCGGTGTCAAGTACCATCTACTTAATAACTTCATGTTAGTCTCCCTAAATTTCATAGGTGTGGTGGAGGAGTTCATGTGTTTAATTATGGTAAGCCAATACTTCTCTGTAAGTGGAGAGTTTAAATCTTTCTCCCACTTCTCTGTATATGAGGGTAACTTGCGTGAGTGATAATTTAGCAATTGTTGGTAGGCCATGGAGAGGTGGCCCTTAGTTGCCATTTGTGAAAAACATATATTTTCTAATGGTGTGCGTGATCGAAGGATTTGCTGCTTATCAGGGTGTGTGCTAATGTAGTGCTTGAGTTGGAGAAACTTATACCATTGTTGAAAGTGATCAATATTTAATTCAGTTAGCTCTTCTTTTGTACATAGGGTGTGTCCCCTTAAAACCTTACTAAATGGAATAAGAGTGTGGATCGTACTATCAGATTTACCAATGCTTTTGTACTTTATTTGGAAAATAGGATTAGTGATGATTGGGGATAAGGGGGAGGGAATGGATGATATAGAAGGGAAATGTTTGAGAGCGTAGTGCCAGGATTTAAAAGTTTCTCTTGTAAGTGAGGATATTGACTTAGTATACTTTTGTTCAGTTGGGGACACCCAGCAGGCGCTACCTAGATTTGGAAAAGAGGCTAGTGAGTGTTCTAGTGCAATCCATTCTTTATTTATGCCGTTTTTGCACCAGTCTATGATTCGTACAAGCTGTGTTCCTAATCTATAGAATGCTATGTTTGGGGCCCCTAATCCACCTCTATCTTTAGACATATATAGCGTGTGCATAGGAACCCTTATCATATGTTCAGACCAGATATAGGAGTTGAGAACCTTTAGTAGAGAGCGTATATATGAGTCGGGAAGTTGTATAGGGAGGGCTTGGAGTGTGTATAATATTTTGGGGAGTACCATCATTTTTATTGAGTTTACACGACCTATCCAGGATATAGGTTTATGTTTCCAGTCATGTTGTTCCTTTTTAACTGTCTGCAGCAATGGGAGGTAGTTTAATGAAAATATTAATGACTTATTTCCAGGGATTTGAATACCTAGATATTTAATTGATTTAGTATTATGGTGATACCCAAAGTCTGTTTGTATCTTTTCCACCAAGTTGGGGGGGTTGTAAAAGCTGATAAATTCTGACTTATTTTCGTTAATTTTGAAGAAAGAATACTTGCTATAGTTTGAAAGCTCTGACGATAATTCTATGAGTGACGTGGCAGGGGATGTTAATGTGAGCATTACGTCATCGGCGTATAGTGCCATTTTATACTGATTGCGTTGAATCTCAATTCCTCTTATATCTGAGTTCTGCCGAATTCTGGATGCCAAAATCTCCATTTCCAGAACAAACAACAAAGGCGAAAGAGGGCAGCCCTGTCTCGTACCGTTGGTTATGGTTATTGGGGGGGTTAGGGAATCATTTAATCTAATTCTAGCTGAGGGGGAATTATATAATGCAAATATTTTTTCAACTATTGTTTGTCCAAATCCAAATTTATATAATGTGGCCTTCAGGAATTTCCAATTTAATCTATCAAAAGCCTTTTCGGCATCTATTGATAGGAATATAGTTGGTGTCTCATTATCTGTGACGTAGTCGAGAAGGTTAAGTAATTTTATTGTGTTATCCCTGGCCTCACGGAAAGGGGTAAATCCCGCTTGGTTGACATGTATTAGTGTAGGGAGAAGTTTATTAATATGGGAGGCGATAATCTTAGCATAAAGTTTTATGTCTGTATTAATTAAGGAGATAGGGCGGAAACTCGATGGGGTTGTGGGGGGTTTATCAGGTTTAGGTAGCACTGTTATATGAGCCTCTACCATGGTTTTAGAAAATGGGTTCCCCTCCCCCACCTCATTAAAAAGTTGTTGAAGGAAAGGGGACAAAACATCTTTAAAGCATTGATAGTAATTCACTGAAAAGCCATCTGGGCCTGGGCTTTTACTCTTATTCATTTCCTATAATTTAAGGTAGCATTCCCTGAATTGTGTACCTATCTCTGGAGTAGTTTGCACCTTTTGTTTTTGAGGGGTGATCAGGTGGTGGATAGATGATTTCAATTTTCTTTTTTTAAGAGTTCGGGCCAACAATTTCCCTGCCCTATCACCTTCATAGAATAATTTTTGTTTAACTTTATGAGTGATAGCCTGTTGTTCTTGGGCTAGGAGAGATTTCAATTGGGTTCTTGTGCTCATCAAATCTTGTAATATTTGGGGGTCAGTAGGTGTTTTTTTATGTTGTAGGTCTAATTTAGATAGTGATTCAGCCAATTCAGTATATCTTAAGTGGGCTATTTTCTTAGTCTGTGCCCTAATTTTTATGAACTCACCTCTCATATAACACTTATGGGTTTCCCACAAAGTGGAGATATTAATGTCAGGGGTGTTATTGATTACAAAAAATTCCTGCAGGGAGCGTGTTAAGGCATCTGTGTGTTCAGTTTTGTGTAATATTGTGTCATCCAACTTCCATATAAATTCAGTATTCCTAGAATTGGGCCAGTTTAGAGAAAGTAGCACAGCAGAATGATCAGACCACGTGGTGGCTTTGATTTGGGAGTTTGAAAGGTGGGGGAGACCTACTTGGTTTATGAAGAAATAGTCTAGTCTGCTGTACATTTTTGTAGGGGCTGAAAAGAATGTGTAATCAATCTTGTCCCCATGGAAGTATCTCCAAGAGTCATAAAGATTGTGTTCCCTTAAGTTTTTCCACAGAAATTGCGGTTTTCTTAGAAACGCAAATATTGACATTTGAGCTATCTTTTAGTGGTTGAAGAGGGAAGTTAAAATCTCCCCCCAATATAACAATTCCTTTGACCATGTCTACAAGTTTCTGGAACATTCTACAGAAAAATGGGATATGTTGAACATTTGGAGCATATATGTTAATGAAACTGGGGTTCCATATAGAAGTCCAAAGACTCCCAGAAACCGCCCTTCAGTATCTTTGGTGGTTTATATGTGATGAAAGGCTGTATTCCTATGGAATAAAATGCTAACCCCTCTCTTTTTTTGTAAATCGGAATTGTGGTAGTGCTGAGTGAAATGGGGGCCTAGATATTTAGGTTCTCTGTGCCTTTTGAAATGTGTCTCCTGTAGAAACAAAATATCTGCTTTCCTCCTAGATAAATCAAGCAACGCCATTGAGCATTTGTTAGGTGAGTTAAATCCCCTAACGTTTTGTGAGATTATTTGTAGTGTGCGTGTCATGGTAGCATATACCTAACTAGATACCTGTCGTATGAAACTATACCAGAATTGAAACCCTGTAGATACCAATAATCTGCATCCTTTTGAGTGTAGGAAAAACCTGAAAACATGAGACCTGCATTGAAAACATAAAAAATAAATACAAATACAAATAATAACACATGTCTTAACATTAAACGTCTAAGAATTAGCATCAATTTTCTAATAACACAAACTCAGGGGTATCCTAGAGAAACCACAAATATTCTTATCATAATTACTATAAGTTAGTAACACCAGATAACTTAATTTTGCCACCTAGGTGGCCAACAAGAACATCTTTGACATAGTCCTGAAACAAAGTCTCTGTATAAGATTATAGGGATCTTCGCCAAAAGGCGATAAACAGGATCATGGAATAATATCACACATAAAACAACTTTACTCACGAATTCAAGCAGTCTCATTCACAGAGTTTCTGGTTCTGAGTCCTCTTCATCCTTAGATGAGGTAGGGGACCCCATCTCCCCTCGCTGTGAGGGTGTAGTTGTAGAATTCTGTTTTTGTGAGAATCTACCTTTTTTTTTAGGTTGAATAGTGCTCCATGCTTCTTTTTTCTTCTGCGCTTGGGATTTTGCACTCTCCGACGGATGTTCTTGCTGAGTAGATGGTATAGGAGGGGGATCCAAATCCAGTAATTTGCAAAACTGTGGTATTTCTTGTGGACTTGAGCAGTTGACCCATCTGTTATTATGAATAACCATGAGTTGAAACGGGAATCCCCATCTGTACGGGATCCTCTTATTTCTAAGGATGGTTGTAATTGGAGATAGTTCTTTTCTACGTTATAGGGTGCGGACTGCCAGGTCAGCATAAAATTGTAGAACAACACCCCGGAACCTGACGGGTTGTTTTTTCCTCGATGCGGCCATAAGGTTTTCCTTTTCTTGGAAGTTTTTAAATTTAATGATGATGTCTCTGGGGGGTGCTGTATCAGGTGGTTTGGGCCTCAGCGCCCTATGTGCCCTCACCCATTGTATGGTAGCTGCATTAGGGTCATCCAATAAATGTTGAAATAAAGCTGGTAAATATATTAAAATATTAGGGAGGACCGATTCTGGGGTGCCTCTAATTCTAATGTTTCTCCTTCTATTCCTATTTTCCATGTCCTCCATTTTATCTTGCAGCGCTACTATCTGTTCTGATTGCTGTTCAATTGTTTCTTGTATGGATGTCACATCTACTTTAATCATATCTTGATTATCCTCTAGAGCTTCCACCCTAAAGCCCACTGTAAGTAAATCTTGCTTTAGTTCCATCAGCTCTTCTCTAATACATGTTCTTACTATTTTAGCAATGTCCTGTGTAGAAGCCAGAGAGGAAAGAATATGAGTAGGTATTTGAGTATGCTCCTCATTAGATGTTTCTGTATTTTCCTGTGAAGGGTCTATGAGATGTGGAGATATAACAGTTGTTTTTATGCTTTCCAATTCCTTCCTCTCTGATGGGCTAAAGAATGAGCTGACTGAATATCCTTTAGTCTGTTGTGGTTTGATTGTTTTAACCGGCTTTACATTTCGCTTAGTAGCCATGATGTGGAAATTTGTAGTGTATAACAGATTGTAAATGTTCCCCTTCTCAAATGATAGTAAAGCCTGAGATATATTATTGCAAGGGGTTTTGCTTATGCTAGAATGTCTGATGCCTTTGGTGGGTGGGAGAAAAAATAAGGAAGAACAAAAACCCCAGCACAGTTTCCAGTTGCTTGTTATAATCAGGCACTTACTTTGTTCTTTTTTTCCCCCTCCAGCAGCTTATCTCACAATTTTCAATATCCCTCAGACCTTTCCCTGCACTTGTCTAAAGTTTTCCTGGACATAGAACTTACCCCAGAAAGGTCTATACTGCTCAGGTTACAGGATCGGATGGTTCTCCTGTGGATGCTACGCCACTCGATTTCCAAGATGGCCGCCGGACTGCAGTCCTAGAGTTCTGTAAAAGTGAGCAAAGTGCTTATTTTTTATCCAAGTGACTCCGGAATGGTACCGGAGTGTTCTCTAAGTATTCCCAGCTCTGTTCCATCCAATTTTTTAGTTATAGGTTCATTTGAACCTACTGTAGATCCGGTGTTTTGCGGCACTCAGTAAGGAGCTCTGGGCTTAAGCAACTGTCATCGCTGCGGCCGACTCCGCCCCTCCGATCAAGTTGGTTTTACCCCTGGCTGGGAAGGGCAGGACAATACCCAATGGCTACTTAATATATATTTTGAAGCTAAGCAAAGGCATCTCCCCTGTACAACGTTGGCACTTGACGCCGAAAAAGCCTTTGATAGGGTGAACTGGGCTTACCTATTCAGGGTTCTTAATAAATTCGGCTTTCCCCTTAATTTCATCTCATGTATTAAATCACTCTATTCAGCGCCCTCAGCTTCAGTCAGAGGCCTAGGTTTTCGCTCCCCAGGTTTCCAAATCACCAACGGGACCCATCAGGGGTGTCCACTGTCCCCGCTGATCTTCGCTTTGGTCATGGAGCCGCTAGCGGAAGCCATTAGAAGCAACTTAGACATTCAAGGAGTAAAGATTGAGGGAACCATACAAAAGACTGCGCTGTTTGCGGATGACCTGATGATTTTTTTGAAGGATCCCGTTTGGTCTCTTGCTGTTCTTTTCCAACTACTAAAAGATTTTGGAAAAATAAGCTACTATAAGCTGAATTTTAGCAAGACAGACACCTATACCATTAATATAATGGACAAAGAGCTTGAAAGTCTTAAGAAATCATATCATTTTAATTGGTCCCAACATAGGATCAAACATCTAGGAGTATACCTTTCTTGTAATATATCAACTATTATTGAGTCCAATTTTTACCCACTATTGCAGCAGTTTCAGAAGAGCGCAGAAGCATGGAATGTCCCTTATATCTCCTGGTTGGGTCGTGTAGCATTCAAAATGGTATTAATTCCTAAGCTCACATACCTCTTCCGCTCACTCCCCATCCCAGTCCCCAAGTCACTTATAAGCAAATTTCAACAAGTTTGCAATAGATACATTTGGAGAAACAGACATCCTAGAGTAGCCACTCGAATATTACAATATCCACTACGCAGTAGGGGCGCGGGCGCCCCCAACTTAGCTACCTATCATGAGGCCTCATGATTAGCACACATGCTTGCTTGGAATATCAATTCATCTCTAAATAAATGGCAGGCACTGGAGCAAAAGACTTTGCCCACTCCACTGCTTCTACCAGATCTTATATGGCTTCCCAAGCATGTCAGATCCACGTTTAGAATACAAAATGTAATTGTCCTACATGCTCTTCACTTTTGGGATAGACTGCACTCACCCTTCCCCTATACATTCCTTATCCGGGCTCCTTATGGCTCTCAAAGACTTGCATCCGCAACTTTGGCAAGAACGGGACATTATCTGTATAGTTGACTTGTTCCCTAGAGGGCGGTTTATTCCAACCTCGCAATTTATATCAACCTTCAACCCGACACCTCTTCTACAGTTCGAATTTTGGAGGCTCCGCAGCCTCCTAATATCTTGGGGGTTTTTTGACGGACTGTTACGTGCCCCGACTGAGTGGGAAAAGAGATGGGCAGGGAAATCGAAAACACCACGGGCACTCTCAAACTCTTATAGAGACCTGCTGAATCCTCCTATCTTCTATAAGTCAGCTTATATTATTGCGTGGGAAAGGGACTTACAATTTTGTGCAGAGCAAGTAGATTGGTCTAGGGCTGTTACGCAAACTATACAAGCGCTTCATTGTGTAACCCTATTAGAGTTTTACCTTAAAGTTTGTACCCAATGGCATTTAACTCCACTCAGACTCTTCAAAATCTCCCACTCAAACTCATTGCTTTGCGGGAGAGAATGTGGGATGGTGGGATTGCGGGATTGCTTGCTCATATATGGTGGGAATGCCTAGTTCTACGGGCTTTCTGGACTGTCATCCTTAATAAATGCATGACCCTAGACCCCCTGATAGCCAATTCTCCACAAACTGTTCTATTCCACTTAAATATTAGGACGGCCTCCTCTTCCATTGACTTCTTGAGCGTTTATTTGTTCTCAGCTGCCAAACCAGCAATTGCTAGGCTCTGGAAACAAAAGACAATCCCAAGGTGGGGCGACGTTACTAAAATTATGGCCTACTTTGAACACATGGAAAGTCCTATATTTACCCAACAGAATAAGGGGACTTTATACTTTCAAATTTGGGACGCTTAGAGGCAGTTGAACAACCCATCAGACAGTTCACCTGACAGCACTGAGTCTCCTAGGAGTACTGAATGAGATATGGAACAGTTAGACATAAGTAGGATGAAACCCGATATCCTAGTGGGGGTGGGTTTTTTTCCCCCCTCCTTAATCTGTCTTTTCCCCTTTCCTGGCTTGTCTTCCCACCTTCTTCCTATTCCCCCCTTCTCTATTCTATCATTAGCATACTTCCTTCTGGGTCACCGGAACAGATACCTATTAAGCAATTCATAACATGCTATTTTCATTTTCTCCTATTTTTCGCAACTATACCGAAATATACAGTATTATTAGAAAATGTTGAGGCCGATTGTTGTGATTTTGTTTTCAGTTTATATGCTCTCCTTTGTAATACATATGTCACGAAATGTTATGTTATGTAGACTCTGCTCTGTATGTAAGAGCTGACTTTGCATTGAGTGTACGAGCATTTCCTTGTTATTTTTGTAACCTTTGTCCTCAATAAAATATTATATTTTAAAAAAAAAGCCCCCCCAAAATAAAAAAAACCCTAGCCTAAACTAAACTACCAAATAGCCCTTAAAAGGGCCTTTTGCGGGACATTGCCCCAAAGAAGTCAGCTCTTTTACCTGAAAAAAACAACCCCCCAACAGTAAAACCAACCCCCCAAATAAAACCCTAACTAAAAAAACCTAAGCTCCCCATTGCCCTGAAAAGGGCATTTGGATGGGCATGGCTGCCCAAAGCCCTAACCTAAAAATAAAACCCACCCAATAAACCCTTAAAAAAACTAACACTAACCCCCTGAAGATCCACTTACAGTTTTGAAGATCAGACATCCTTTCTCAACGAAGCCGGGAGAAGTCCTCATCGAAGCAGCAAGAAGTCCTCAACGAAGCTGGGATGGGTTCCAATCAGCCAATAGAATGCCAGCTCAATCCAATAGTATTTTTTCAACCTTAATTCCGATTGGCTGATAGAATTCTGTCAGCCAATCTGAATCTAAAGGACGCCATCTTGGATGACGTCACTTAAAGATACCTTCATTCATCGGGTAGTCGTCGTTAGAAGAGGATGCTCCGTGCCAGATGTCTTGAAGATGGACTTGTCCGCGCCGGATGGATGAAGATAGAAGATGCCGTCTGGATGAAGACTTCTGCCCATCTGGAGGACCACTTCTCCTGGCTTGGATGAAGACTTCTACTGGCTTCGTTGAGGACTTCTTGCAGCTTTGATGAGGACTTCTCCCGGCTTCGTTGAGGATGGATGTCAGATCTTCAAAACTGTAAGTGGATCTACAGGGGCTTAGTGTTATGTTTTTTTAAGGATTTATTGGGTGGGTTTTATTTTTAGGTTAGGGCTTTTGACAGCAATAGAGCTAAATGCCCTTTTAAGGGCAATGCCCATCCAAATGCCCTTTTCAGGGCAATGGGGAGCTTATTTTATTTTAGTTAGGATTTTATTTGGGGGGTTGGTTGTGTGGGTGGTGGGTTTTACTGTTGGGGGGTTGTTTGTATTTTTTGTTTCAGGTAAAAGAGCTGATTTCTTTGGGGCAATGACCCACAAAAGGCCCTTTTAAGGGCTATTGGTAATTTAGTTTAGGCTAGGGTTTTTTTTTATTTTGGGGGGGCTTTTTTATTTTGATAGGGCTATAAGATTAGGTGTAATTAGTTTAAAGATCTTTTAATTTGTTTTTTCTTTTCTGCAATTTAGTTTTTTTTTTGTAATTTAGCTAATTGTATTGAATTAAGTTAATTGTATTTAATTTAGGGAATTTATTTAATTGTAGTGTAGTGTTAGGTGTTAGTGTAATTTAGGTTAGGTTTTATTTTGTTTTGTTTTGTTAGGTGTAATAGTTTAAAAATCTTGTAATATTTTTATTATTTTCTGTAATTTAGTTTTTTTTGTACTTTAGATAATTTTATTTAATTGTAGTTAATTTAGGGAATTCATTTAAATATAGTGTAGTGTTAGGTGTAATTGTAACTTAGGTTAGGTTTTATTTTACAGGTCAATTTGTATTTATTTTAGCTAGGTAGTTAGTAAATAGTTAATAACTATTTAGTAACTATTGTACCTAGTTAAAATAAATACAAGCTTGCCTGTAAAATAAAAATAAAGCCTAAGCTAGATACAATATAACTATTAGTTATATTGTAGCTAGTTTAGGGTTTATTTTATAGGTAAGTATTTAGTTTGAAAAAGGAATTATTTAGTTATTAATAGTAGGTTTTATTTAGATTTATTTTAATTATGTTTAAGTTAGGGGGTGTTAGGTTTAGGGTTAGACTTAGATTTAGGGGTTAATAAATTTAATATAGTGGCGGCAACGTTGGGGGTGTCAAATTAGTGGTTAATAAATGTAGGTAGGTGGCAGCAATGTTAGGGGCGGCAGATTAGGGGTTAATAATATTTAACTAATGTGTGCGAGGCGGGAGTGCGGCGGTTTAGGGGTTAATATGTTTATTATAGTGGCGGCGATATCCGGAGTGGCAGATTAGGGGTTAATAATTTTATTATAGTGTTTGCGATGCGGGAGGGCCTCGGTTAGGGGTTAATAGGTAGTTTATGGGCGTTAGTGTACTTTTTAGCACTTTAGTTATGAGTTTTATGTTACAGCTTTGTAGTGTAAAACTCATAACTATTGACTTAAGAATGTGGTACGAATCTTGATGGGATAGGGTGTACCGCTCACTTTTTGGCATCCCAAGACAAGCTCGTAATACCGGCGCTATGGAAGTCCCATTGAAAATAGACTATACACAAATTACGTAAGTTGATTTGCGGTAAGGCCAAAAAAGTGTGCAGTGCCGCTAAACCTGCAAGACTCGTAATACCAGCGGTAGTAAAAAAGCAGCGTTATAAGGATTAAAGCTGCTTTTTTACTCATAACGCAAGACTTGTAATCTAGCCGCATGTTTACTAATCAGTTGATTATTTCACCTGTGCTCCAGTTCAGATATCCTCAAAATGTGGCCTGTTAGGGAGGCCTGGGGACAGGTTTGAAAACCAGCTGTCTTCTCCTATAAAAGCAAGGATTGTTTAGATATTTCTGTAACAAAAAAATGAAAACCATACTGTGTGAACTAATCACTGTTAATTAAGTGAAAATTCTTGACTTTCACAATTAAGGAGCATATTTCATCTTGTACAATTCATAAATTATATTGGTGCATGTCTTGGCACTTTCAGCATATTTTCAAAAACGATAGAATAAGTAAATTATATTGGGCAGGATTTAAAGTGGCGTGCTAATGTTTATTAATTATGTGCTCACTGTGCTCAAAGTGGAAAAAGCAAGTGAAACATTAAGGCGCGCTTCAAATACTGTGACCACGCTAACTCATTCTCCTCACAGACTTCTATGGTGGCGCATTGAAAGAAAATCCTATGGCATCTATTTATCAAGCCATCAACAGCAAATACGCTGGAATTCTGCAGCGTATTTGTGGTGAGCCTGATTCCCCTTAGTTATCAAACCCTACAGACCGTCAAAAGTAGAATTTTGTGACATAACATATGATCCGCCGGACTTAGTCCGACACAGATCGATGCTTACGTCATTATAGATGTTCTGAATGCAAATTCGGCACAATCTGACTACTTTTACTAGTTTTCAAATGGCTACCAGGTACGCTCAGCACTATTCTGGCCCAGCGTACCTGGTTTTCAATCCGCCGCCCTGGAGGCGGCGGATGCCATAGGAATCAATGGGAGTCTGAAAGCAGCAAAAGCTCATTTTCACTGCTGCCCTATATCCAATTGATTCCTATGGGAACATTTACAACTAACACCCTAACATGTACCCCGAGTCTAAACACCCCTAATCTGCCCCCTCTACACCGCCGCCATCTACATTATACTTATTAACCCCTAAACTACCACTCATGGACCCCGCTGCAACTAAATAAAGTGTTTAACCCCTAAACTGCCACTCCCGGAGCCCAACACCACTTACATTATATTTATTAACCCCTAATCTGCCCCCCCTACACCGCCGTCACCTACATTATATTTATTAACCCCTAATCTGCCCCCTTACACCACCGCCACTATATTAAATTTATTAACCCCTAATCTGCCCCCCCTACACTGCCGCCACCTACATTATATTTATAAACCCCTAATCTGCCCCCCTACACCGCCGCCACTATATTAAATTTATTAACCCCTAAGCCTAAGTCTAACCCTAACCCTAACACCCCCTAACTTAAATATAATTTAAATAAATCTAAATAAATATTCCTAGCATTAAATAAATATTTCCTATTTAAAACTAAATACTTACCTATAAAATAAACCCTAAGCTAGGTACAATATAACTAATAGTTACATTGTAGCTATCTTACGGTTTATTTTTATTTTACAGGCAAGTTTGTATTTATTTTAACTAGGTACAATAGTTACTAAATAGTTATTAACTATTTAATAACTACCTAGTTAAAATAAATACAAAGTTACCTGTAAAATAAAACCTAACCTAAGTTACAATTACACTTAACACTACACTATAATGAAATGAATTCCCTAAAATAACTACAATTAAATACAATTAAATAAAATTATCTAAAGTACAAAAAAATTACACCTAATCTAATCCCCTTAACCCCCCCAAAAAAAAAGCCCTACCCTACACTAAATTACAAATAGCCCTTAAAAGGGCCTTTTGCGGGGCATTGTCCCAAAGTAATCAGCTCTTTTACCTGTAAAAAAAAAACCCAACATTAAAACCCACCACCCACCCAAACCCCCTTAAAAAAACCTAACACTAACCCCTTGAAGATCACCCTACCGTGAGACGTCTTCACCCAACCGGGCCGAAGTCCTCAAAGAAGCCGGGCAAAGTCTTCATCCAAGCCGGGCAGAAGAGGTCCTCCAGATGGGCAGAAGTCTTCATCCAAGCTGGGCAGAAGAGGTCCTCCAGACGAGCAGAAGTCTTCATCCAGACGGCATCTTCTATCTTCATCGGCACGGAGCGAGTCCATCTTCAAGACATCCGACGCGGAGCATCCTCTTCATCCGGAGTCTTCTTGAACAATGACAGGTCCTTTAAGTGATGTCATCCAAGATGTTGTCCCTTCAACTCCGATTGGCTGATAGAATTCTATCAGCCAATCGGAATTAAGGTAGGAAAAATCCTATTGGTTCATGCAATCAGCCAATAGGATTGAACTTCAATCCTATTGGCTGATCCAATCAGCCAATAGGATTGAGCTTGCATTCTGTTGGCTGATTGAAACCGCCAATAGGATTGAAGTTCAATCCTATTGGCTGATTGCATCAACCAATAGGATTTTTCCTACCTTAATTCCGATTGGCTGATAGAATTCTATCAGCCAATCGGAATTGAAGGGAAGTCATCTTGGAGGACCCGTCATTGTTCAAGAAGACTCCGGATGAAGAGGATGCTCCACGTCAGATGTCTTGAAGATGGACCCGCTCCCCGCTGGATGGATGAAGATAGAAGATGCTGTCTGGATGAAGACTTCTGCCCGTCTGGAGGACCTATTCAGCCTGGCTTGGATGAAGACTTCTGCCCATCTGGAGGACCACTTCGCCCGGCTTCATTGAGGACTTCGGCCCGGTTGGGTGAAGACGTCTCACGGTAGGGTGATCTTCAAGTGGTTAGTGTTAGTTTTTTTAAGGGGGGATTGGGTGGGTTTTAGAGTAGGGTTGGTTGTGTGGGTAGTGGGTTTTAATGTTGGGGGGGTTGTATTTTTTTTTACAGGTAAAAGAGCTGATTACTTTCGGGCAATGCCCCGCAAAAGGCCCTTTTAAGGGCTATTTGTAATTTAGCGTACGGTAGGGCTTTTTTTTATTTTGCGGGGGCATTTTTATTTTGTTTGGGGGATTAGATTAGGTGTAATTAGTTTAAAAATCTTGTAATTTTTTTATTATTTTCTGTAATTTAGTGGGGGTTTTTTAGATAATTTTATTTAATTGTAGTTAATTTAGGGAATTAATTTAATTATAGTGCAGTGTTAGGTGTTAGTGTAACTTAGGTTAGGTTTTATTTTACAGGTAAATTTGTCTTTATTTTAACTAGTTAACAACTATTTAATAACTATTTTACCTAGTTAAAATAAATACAAACTTGCCTGTAAAATAAAAATAAACCCTTATATAGCTACAATGTAACTATTAGTTATATTGTAGCTAGCTTAGGGTTTATTTTATAGGTAAGTATTTAGTTTTAAATAGGAATAATTTATTTAATGCTAGGAATATTTATTTAGATTTATTTAAATTATATTTAAGTTAGGGGGTGTTAGGGTTAGGGTTAGACTTAGGTTTAGGGGTTAATAAATGTAGGTAGGTGGCGGCGGTGTAGGGGGGTGCAGATTAGAGGTTAATAAATATATTGTAGGTGGCGGCGGTGTAGGGGGGCAGATTAGGGGTTAATAAATATAATGTAGGTGGCGACAGTGTAGGGGGGCAGATTAGGGGTTAATAAATATAATGTAGGTGGCGGCGGTGTAGGGGGCAGTATATTATGGGTTAATAAGTATAATGTAGGTGGCGGTGAGCTCCGGGAGCGGTGGTTTAGGGGTTAAACACTTTATTTAGTTGCGGAGGGGTCCTGGAGTGGCGGTTTAGGGGTTAATACATTTATTAGAGTTGCGGTGGGCTCCGGGAGCAGCGGTTTAGGGGTTAATACATTTATTAGAGTTGTGGTGGGCTCCGGGAGTCGTGGTTTAAGGGTTAATACATTTATTAGAGTTGCGGTGGGCTCAGGGGGCAGTGGTTTAGGGGTTAATAAGTTTATTTAGTTGCGGTGGGCTCTGGGAGCGGCGGTATAGGGGGTAAAACAGTATAGTATAGTGTGGGTGTTTAGTGACAGGATACCAATAAAGCTGTGAAAAAGCCGAAGAGCAGCGAGATCGATGACTGTTAGTTAACAACAGTCCGCTGTTCATCGCGCCGTACTTGGTGCACAGCTTTTTGACAGCTTTTTTGATAATTTTGGAGAGCGTATTCAGGTCCACGGCAGCAATGTTAGGTGATCTTAGGTGAGTGTATTGATGCAGTCGAATGCAGGTAAGTTGACAGCTTGATAAATAGATGCCTATCACTTGCACGTTAACCTACACTAGACAAACTGCACTAAAACCGAAGGTGTTAGGAATACTTTACATTCATATGTTCTTCACTTAGAAAAGCATGTTCCTTTTATTATTAAATATATATTTTTATATATATATATATATATATGATCATTTTTTTGTAAAATATATATCTGTACCTATATATCAAAATTAATACATACTGATATATATATATATATATATATATATATTTAAAGGTAGATATATACAAAATATGTAAATGGACTGCACACACCCTATGACCCTGTAAAACTCACAGTCCTGGGTGCTCACCAGTACTCACAGACAGCAGCACAGGTTTCAGTAACTCAGGCAGTTAACCTCAGACAAGCCTGGGTGTAAATCCCATAGGGAAAATACTGATCAAAATTATTAAACAAAACACATAGAAATACTAGTACTCTCTTGCAAGCACACAAAAGCAAAATGGAAGACTTAGTTACAGCATTTGGCCCAGGACCATGACAAGGTCTCTTCCTCCCTGGGTCGCTAACCTACATCCACCAGTCAATTAAAAATTGGTTTACAACTAATTATTGTTTAAAAGGTTGAAAAAAAATTAGTGTTCATAAGACTTGCCCTAAAAATGTATTAGCCCCTGATAAGTTACAGATATGTATGCCTAATAATATTAAGTCAATCTTAAGGCGCATTTGCTTGTGGAAAGCCTGTTTGTTGTTACATGTGTAGTCATATTGATAAAAAAGAATTTCTATAACTGGGATAGATCTGTAGCATTTTCTGTAAACATTAAGACTAATTGTGTTTCAACTTTTGTGGTATATTTGCTCACCTGTGGGTATGGCCTTATTTATGTAGGTTGCACAAAACGTAAAATAAGAACAAGCGTTAAAGGGATACTGAATCCAAATTTTTTCTTTAGGGACACTAAAGTCAAAATTAAAATTTCATGATTCAGATATAGCATGCAATTTTAAGCAACTTTCTAATTTACTCCTATTATCAATCGCCTAGATTTAGAGTTTTGTCGGTAAGGACCCGCGTAGCTAACGCAGCGTTTTTTCCCAACCCACCCTTAAGACAACGCTGGTATTTAGAGTGGCTGTGTTAGGCTCCAAAAAGGGTGCGTTGAGCCGAATTTACCGCCACTTCAACCCTCAATACCAGCGTTGCTTACGGTAGCGGTAAGCTGGCAAAACGTGCTTGTGCACGATTCCCCCATAGGAAACAATGGGGCAGTTTGGGATGAAAAAAAACCTAACACCTGCAAAAAAGCAGCGTTAAGCTCCCAACACAGCCCCATTGTTTCCTATGGGGAAACACTTTCTAAGTCTGCGAAACAGTTAGGCAAACAAAGCCAGCATTTGGCACTTACGGTCCTGGAACGTTTGTGGGAGTAAAAGCCGGTTTTCTCCTTTGAGCTGAAAGAGGAATTGTTCATGCTGTTTGCATGTGTGTTGCGAGTTTCTCCTTCCGGGTGCAAGGGTGGTCAGATGCTGCTTGTGACGTGTAATGGATTTCCGTGGATCACATCAAAGTAGGGAAGTACCGAAAAAAGTAAGAATGGGACAGGCGCAGCCTGACTCAAGTGAAATACAATTTATTGAACAGTAAGTTTGCAAAACAGATGGTTACTTACAAACGTAAAATCATATTGTGCATTTATGGAATCAAATTCCAAACTGGAGACCACTGCAAAAGTCCACAATCCACGGGTGTAGTCCAACTTGTAACATCCACCTCAGCCGTAGTTTGTAACCAAGTGCGGTAATTGCTGGTAAGATACCTTCAAAGTTATGTCAGTGGATAAACTTATGTGCAGAAAGTCATAAAACTTGAAACAAGAGTCTCTACGCGTTTCGTCTGGGTTCGCCAAGACTTTGTCAAGAGTGAATATGTTAGGTGCTCCAACCGGCTTTTAAAGGAGCTAGTGCAGGTGAGATTCAGATGTCAACCAATCAGGTGCCACCTGTACTATAACCTGTAATCATATACCTAACAATATAACATTTCTACACAGAAAATGTACTTGGTTGCAAGTAATTAAAAAACATTGTTCGAAAGTGACCATTTAAAATATGTACAAAAAAAGAAAAATCACATTTAGGTAAAAACAGAATGCTTCATCGTGGTGTCAGCCTGCTTACATTAGATCTAGAAAGGCATGTCAGACTTAATAGTTTGGTATTTTTTTTTTAATTATTTTATTTATTTCTAGCACATGTTACAGCAACACATTAAATATTATACTTCAAGGTTACAAAATGTAATGGTAGATAGTGCTACCCCAACAGCACTGGGTTTTTGTAGTACATTTCTATTAGATTAAACAATCCCTCTCCTTCCCTACTTCACCTCTTTTTTTTTTTTTACCCCCATCTTACATTCAATAATAAATTCGCTTTACATTTAGGAAAACTCACTAACAAAAACAATACCAGAATATTAGGTTTTATGAACTCCATTGCTGCTCATTCCTCTAGGAGGATTGGATTATGTTTCTTCCTGGGTGTGTTGAGAGTTCTTAACAGTCCGTATACCCAGTATTATAACAGTGGACAACTCTATCAGGGGTGTGAGTCTCCTGATGATCGACCTTCTTGTCATAATGATATAGTTAAACCTAAAGAGACTCACAAGTGAACACAATAACCGAGTATTAAATTCCTTAGATTCCAATGTTTCTCTCTCCTCAGTAAGGAGTAGACTAAGTCCCTTCCTGGGTTTGCTAAGAATACTTAACATATCCTGTATCCAGAGATATATTGAATGGCAGTTCCATCAGGGTGAAAGTCTCTTTACTATAAACTGTTTTGCTATAACAACATTCCTTCCTATAATCTCAGCCCGCTATACTCATTCTGAGAATTAAACCTACCTAATCTCACCTCAGGCACTCCCCAGGCTTCTCTCACCTCCTCCTCTCAATCTCTGTCTCAGACTCTGGCAGTCCATTCAATCCTTTAGTGGAAGATGTTCCAGCTTCCATGCAGTTGAGCATTGAGTATATATTCAGAGTCTTTAAATGGGTATATGATCTGTTTCTGGTGTGATAAACTCAGACTAGTAATGAAGGGTTCCCATTTTGTAATAAAATGTTTCATCCTTTTCATTATGTCTCCCTGTGTGTCTATTTGCTCATAGGTCATCTGCTTTTGTAATGACTCCTTAAGATGAACCAAGCTCGGAACGATTGGTGTGAGCCAATGTTTGAAGATAAGTTTCCTAGCCTGTAGTATTGTATTGTGAATAAACCTTGTGTGCTCTCTTGTTTCTATCTGTGTGTGCAGAAATAGTATCACCTCTTCTGTCAACACCAATCGGGTCCCCAAGATATTTTCCAACCACTTTCCTGTCATCCCCCAAAATTTTGTTAACCTTGGGCATTCCCATAGCATATGTAGGATATTTGGGTTGGGGTATGAACACTTTGGGCAGTTGCCACAAGCCTCGGGTTCCATTTATGGAGCATTTTAGGTGTGATGTAGGTGTTATGCATCAACCTAGTGTGTGATTCTCGTATATCGTTCGAAAGGGATGCTTGTCTTACTTTTGTAAAGCTCTGTTCAATACAGTTTTCAGTAGTCAACTGTCCAGTTAGGGTAGTCCATGTTTTCTGTAGATGTGATTTGGTGTCGTCGTTTAGTGCTATTTGGAGGGTATTGTAAACATGAGTTATCGAGGTCGCCCCCCCTTTTGTGAGTGACAGTAGTTTATATATGTCACATTTGCTCTCAGGCATGTTCCCTGATCTTAACAGATCCTGTACGTAGTATCTCATCTGTAGGAAAGCAAAATGGTGTTTGTTTGGTATTTTAAATTCTATCTGAAGGTCCTTAAAGGACTTTACCACCTCACTATTGTCTGATAATACATGTTTCAAAGTCGTGACCCCCCCACTCCGCCCATTGCTTAAAGGGTTTTGTGGTGAATCCTGCCGGAAAATCCGGGTTGCCCTGTATTGGAAGATATACAGTGTGTCTATGTGATGTCCCTAGGGCCTTGCAGATCTTCCACCATGCCCTTATTGGGTGGTGTATAAGTGTCACCCTTTTCGCTATGGGGTCTAGTTGTGCTTTTGTCATATGTGGTAGCATTTTGAGGGACCATGGTTTGATAATCTCCGCTTCAAGTGTCTGATTAGTGAAATGTCCTCTATCTAAGAACCAGTCCATTACGTGTTTAGCTAAGGCTGCCCAGTTGTAGTGTTCAATGTTTGGAAGTCCGAACCCTCCCATCGCGGGCGCACATGTCATTTTTCTGTAGCTAATTCTGTGTTTTTTCCCTTTCCACAGAAAGTGTAATATGTCTCTATTCAAATTAGTGAGGTCCTGTTTGCGTAAAAGCTCTGGAAGCATCTGTAAAGGGTACAGCAGCTTTGGGAACAGTATCATTTTAACCAAGCCCACTCTTCTCGACAACGTCAGTGGCAAAGTGGACCAGTTCTGTAACAGTCTACGCAGTTCTCTGAATAGTGGTCGATAATTTATCTCGTACCATTGGGCAGGGTCTTTTGATAGAGTAATAATCTCTAAGGGGTATCGAGGGATCTTTATCTCGCAGCCATAATAATTCTGACTTATCCTTGTTAATGCAGTATCCCGAAATCGCACTAAATTCGTCTATAATTTGCATGATTATGGGAAGGTTTCTTCTGGGGTTCTGCGTGTATAGGAGCATGTCGTCTGCAAAAAGCGACAGGTGAATCGTCTCCCCACCCATTGTTAAACCTTCTGTGTCTTTCCTGATTCTTATTGCGAGTGGCTCTAGTGCAAGGTCAAAAAGGAGCGGAGACAGGGGGCACCCCTGTCTCGTGCCCCTCATGAGCGAGAAAGGTCTGGATGGGGTGCCATTGACCAAAATCGCTGCTTGAGGTTTGTCATAGATAGTTTCTATAGCCCTCACAAAAGGTCCTTGTATCCCAAACCTGTCTAATGTAGTGAACAAGTGGTCCCATAGAATCTTGTCGAACGCTTTTTCTGCGTCAACTAGTACTAAGCAAGCGTCAACAGTACCTTGGGTCTGATCAGTATCCCCCCCCCCCGATAGTGTGAAAGTATCAACTGTAGCTTTCTCATGTTTTTAACTGAGGATCTGCACTTCACGAACCCAGTCTGGTCTTCATGGACCAGCGATGGGAGTGCCTCTGCCAGTCTATTAGCTAGTATTTTAGTGAACAGCTTGTAGTCCAAATTAAGTAAGGAGATTGGACGGTACGATGAGGTTATGAGTGGGTCTCTCCCTGGCTTGGGGATGACAGTTATGTTAGCTTCCGTGAATCTGTTTGATAATTTTGCCTTCTCTTCTAGGATAGCGTTGTAAAGTAGTGCAAGGGTGTCTGAGAAAAAAAGTACTGGCGCTAACAGCTAGGTCAGTGATCAAACAAATAAATGAGTAATTCTCAGAGTAAACATGAGGGAGTGGTTACACCCAAAAAAAAAATTGAAAGAAAGGGAAAGTATATACTTTCCAAGTAAAATTAAAAGGTAACAATAATGTATATAAAATGGAATTTTCTACAGTCAATAGCAATAGTGTATATAATATTGATTTTTCCACAGGTAATAGTAAAAGAGACAGATGTCAAAATATTAATAAAACATCAATGTTTATTTAAAAGAGGGATAAAACCTAAATAGGACTGCACAGGAGGTGTCTGGTGTGTAATGGATAATATTAAATAACCTAGCTCTAAAGATGAGCTCGAACAAGCAAATTACAATAGGCAAGTGTAATAAAACTATCCTATACACTGGTGACTGCTAAATTATAAATAAGAGCAATATTGACAGTAGTAGCAGTGTGGTCACAGAGCTCTACTAGAGCTATGAATAATATTATTACAGATAAAAATACATAAAATTACTAGCAGACTGGAAGTCCAGTGAATAGTAAAATAAACACAGTTTAAAACCAATTATTACACAAGTAGTAGCTGCACATTAAATAAGAGTCTATCTGAAAGATTGGGAATAACCAGACGATTATCCGGTTATAAGGCAAGTTGTATACGATCAGCGAGAGTTGCTGGAAAATGTAAACAGTTCACTCTCGTATGCTGTTGATCTTGCTCTGTGAGTATTGGATCAATCAGGCATATGAGAGGGGTACCTGTAGATGGCCGGCGTAATATCCGTTGGTGGGGGCGGCTACCAGGAGCCGTGCACTCTCAACAGTAATCGAGTGCTGTGGGAAATCCCCTTGTTGGAACTCTAATCCTCTGGGTCTTTTTCCTCCTATCGCAGACCGCTTGCTTTACCGCTGTCCTTTCTGATAGCGGGTGCGGTGCAGATTGCTGGAGCTGTTCCGGTTCCCTTGGCTGTGTGAGTGACCTATCCGCTTACGTCATAGGGGTTTACGTGCGGTCGTCAACAGCTGGGCTCAGGTTTGGACTGTATCCAAGAAGGGTCCGATTCAGATGCAGGGCTCACCAAACATATTTTAATTAACGCTTGGGAAAACAAAGTTCTTTGCCTTTTGGTAATAAAGCAGTGGGCCAACTTCAACGCGTTTCCCCCCTTCCTTGGGGCTTTTTCAAAAAGTATTGGATGTTAGTCTTGGGTGCTATTAAATACCCCTCCTCTTATTTGTGATTGGTAGAGCTTAAATAAGGGGTGTGGTCTTCTTAAGGTGGTGCCAGTATTTTTCATAAAGACACAGTAGTAAAGGTCCTTTATTTAAGAATAAGAATATTAATATTAAAACACAGACAATTGTTCTGCATATATAACAGTATTAATAAGCCTCAAACTGTCTATTATCACTCATATGGGTAATACAAACAGAGAGGACTATTGCAATGTATACAGGCAATTCCTATTGCCAAGTAGTTCTTTTTCTATTTTTTCTTGAGTCTGTAAATATATATATATATATATATATATAGCTTGCAGAGTGTAGACATCTAAAGACACAGGCATTATATATGAAGTATATAGAAAATATATATAATATATAACATATAAAAAATATATATATAGATTAGAATTAAAATATTTATCACTAGGTGTGAAGAGAAATAATGTTAACCCTATATGCATATGTTAGTAGGCTCAAATAATTACCCTATTAATCAAACATGAATGGTGTTACATCTAATTCTGAATTGAGCCCTAAGGGATATAGGGTCTTCATGTTGTATATTAGTTCTGCCTCTTTTTTAAGTAGCTTAGTCTCAAAATTGCCTCCTCTCCAATCAGGTTTCACTTTCATTATACCCCAAAAGGAAAGGTCTTTAATTCTGTTGTTGTGTACACCTCTAAAATGTTTATACAAGTGTGTATCCATTTTCCCTTTTTCTATTATGCAAAGATGTTCTCTTATTCATTCCCTTAGTGTTCTTGAGGTCTCCCCTAAGTATTGTTTTTTACAGCTACATTGTAGTAAATAGATTATGCCCTTATCGGTGCAGCGTATGGTGTCTCTGATAGGGAATGTCTCACCAGTTTGCGTTGACTCATATTGTTTAGTTTTGCTGCTATAATTGCAAGATCTACAGCAATGGCATGGAAAAAATCCATATAGTGGGTTACCTGATAGATCCTGTTCTTTCAAATTGTGTTTTGTTTTGAATTCACTTGGTGCTAATAAGGTTTTTAAATTTCTAGCTTTTTTGTAGATGAATTTAGGATTTTTAGAAATTTTGTCTCCTATAATGGGGTCCTCTCTGACATGATGCCAATGTTTTCTAATAATTTTCTCTATTCTTTTATGTTCTCCATTGTATTTTGTTATAAAGGGGACTATTATCTCGTCAGTATCTTTAGTTTCTGTTATAGTCTTGTTTTTATATTTTAATAGCTGATTTCTATCTGTAAGCCTAATTTCCTCAAGATTGTCTTCTATTAGTTTATCTTCATATCCTTTTTCACCACATTTTAAACTCAAGATTTTTGCTTGTTCCTCATAGTCTATTATACTTGAACAGTTCTTTCTTATTCGTAGGAACTGCGCTCTAGGGATATTGTTTTTCCATTTTGGCAAATGGCAGCTATCTGCATGTATGAAATTGTTTGAGTCAACTTTCTTAAAAAAGGTTTTTGTAGTAAATTTATCTGTTTCCAATATAATGTCAAGATCAAGAAAAGAAATGTTTTCTTTACTTAGTTCATAAGTGAAAGACAGTCCTTTATCATTAGTATTCATAGCAGTAAAAAATTCAATTAATGAGGTATTATTTCCCTTCCAAATTATTAGAATATCGTCTATGTACCTCTTGTATGACACCAGGTTTTGCGCCAAGCCACTAGAACTCAGAAATTCGGTTTCCCAATCTCCCATAAAAAGGTTCGCGTAGCTTGGCGCAAACCTGGTGCCCATGGCTGTCCCTTTTATTTGTAAGTACATCTTCTGGTTAAAGGAGAAGGTGTTGTTCTCCAATATAAACCTGATGCTATCAAGTATAAATTCTCTTTGTTCTTTGTCTATTGTATTGTCTTTTAAAAGAAATTTAGAAACCACCTTAATACCTAATTCATGTGCAATATTCGTATAGAGAGATGTCACATCACATGTTGCCATTATTATCTCTGCTTCTAGATAGAATCTAGATTTTGGTTTGAATTCCGTGTGTATAAATTTAGTTGTAGTTATTGTTGGTAGTTTAGTGTTAAATTCTAAAGGATGTTTCAGAAAGTGTCTTTTTAGCGTTAATTTTCTTACGAATTGTGTCACATTTATATGCGTCTCAAACTTATTGAGTTTAGTTGTGGGAGCAAAAGTTAGACCACGTCCTAGTACTATTCTTTCTTCCTTACTCAACTCTATTTTACTGATGTTAAATATTCCTTGGTTAGAAGGTTCTACCATATCTCCCTTCTCTCCCTGGGTCTCTTTATTGGCTCGTCTCCTTCCTCCCCTCTTTCCTCTAATGCTCTTTTTCTTTGACTCATTAGAGGTGCTAGTTGGACTTTTTCTAGGATTACCCCTCTTGCATTCTCTGCTCTTGGGTTGTCCCCTAAAAAATGGGCTCCTTGGGGTAAATCGTTTCTATCTGTCTTAGGTTCATTCTCCGATTTACGGGAGAGGGGTTGGTATCTATTTCTCAGAGGTATACGCTAGTTCTTTTCAAATCTCTGTTTAGTTTGTCTTTCTTGGAAAGATCTATCTGAAGTTTTATCATTTCTCCATTCATGTTGTGGGTAGCCATTGGGTCTTTCCATGAATGGTCTCTCTAAATTCCTATTGTATCTCCATTCATTGGGGGGATGACTATTATATTGATTTAAAAAGCCTCTCTCATAATCTGGAAAGTTCCTACCCCGATTGGTATTAGTTCTTTCATGGTTAAAATAATATGACTGTTGATTGCTAAATTCCTGACTTTTCGGTGGTATATTTTGCCACCTGTGATTAGCCTCGTATTGGTTATCATTTCTAGGTATTAATGGTGAATTGAATGTTGACGTGTTCCTTCTTCCGTAATTCTCATTTTTCCTATGATTACTTGGTGTCCTAGGGTTAGTTACTCTTTCATTAATGGTTTTTTTTTTTTTTTCTATTATGTAGTGTGTTTATATTCTCATGTTGGTGTACAGTATTTCTTTTGGTGTTCTCTTCTATGGTACTATCAGTATAGTCATCCTTGTCTCTTTTTAGTTTTCTCTTCTTAATTAGTTGTAATTCGTTATTGGTATACTTTAGAGTTCTTATTATTTCAGTTTGTTTTTCTTTAAAAGTCTCTGAGTCTTTTCTAGTCTCTAGAGTATCCTTAATCTCACTTACTCTTTTATCAATATCTTTTAAGCTAATATTTCTTGCTTTTTTGATAATGTTAATTAGGGTAAAGGACGCTTTTTCTAAAGAGGTGAACCATTCATCTTGTAGGGACTCAATGAGCTCAAAGGTGCATTTTTTCTCTAGTCTTAGGCCTCTTGGGACTATGTTTAAAGCTATGTATTTCTCTAAATAGTTTAATTCAGTTTTTTGTTTTAATTCCTTGATTAATAATTTTTCAAGTTCGCTCATTAGGTCCCTTGTACTTAGATGGGTATCTTGTGGTATTTCTATTTCTGTATTTATGTCTGCATTATCTAATTCTAATAGGATGTTATTTCTTGTAGTGAAGAGGTCCATATTATATGGTATTCAATATTAATTATAATGATCACTTAGAAAATAGCTGCTGGATTCAGGAAGTGAGAGTATGACAGTTTTAGGAAAGATGTATGAATCAGCGCGTATTTCTACCAGCCAAATACAGAATGGTCCCTCTCACAGAGACCAATAGGTAGTTAGAAATTGAAGAGAAAAAAAGTACTGGCGCTAACAGCTAGGTCAGTGATCAAACAAATAAATGAGTAATTCTCAGAGTAAACATGAGGGAGTGGTTACACCCAAAAAAAAAAAATTGAAAGAAAGGGAAAGTATATACTTTCCAAGTAAAATTAAAAGGTAACAATAATGTATATAAAATGAAATTTTCTACAGTCAATAGCAATAGTGTATATAATATTGATTTTTCCACAGGTAATAGTAAAAGAGACAGATGTCAAAATATTAATAAAACATCAATTTGCTTGTTCAAGCTCATCTTTAGAGCTAGGTTATTTAATATTATCCATTACACACCAGACACCTCCTGTGCAGTCCTATTTAGGTTTTATCCCTCTTTTAAATAAACATTGATGTTTTATTAATATTTTGACATCTGTCTCTTTTACTATTACCTGTGGAAAAATCAATATTATATACACTATTGCTATTGACTGTAGAAAATTCCATTTTATATACATTATTGTTACCTTTTAATTTTACTTGGAAAGTATATACTTTCCCTTTCTTTCAATTTTTTTTTTTTGGGTGTAACCACTCCCTCATGTTTACTCTGAGAATTACTCATTTATTTGTTTGATCACTGACCTAGCTGTTAGCGCCAGTACTTTTTTTCTCTTCAATTTCTAACTACCTATTGGTCTCTGTGAGAGGGACCATTCTGTATTTGGCTGGTAGAAATAAGCGCTGATTCATACATCTTTCCTAAAACTGTCATACTCTCACTTCCTGAATCCAGCAGCTATTTTCTAAGTGATCATTATAATTAATATTGAATACCATATAATATGGACCTCTTCACTACAAGAAATAACATCCTATTAGAATTAGATAATGCAGACATAAATACAGAAATAGAAATACCACAAGATACCCATCTAAGTACAAGGGACCTAATGAGCGAACTTGAAAAATTATTAATCAAGGAATTAAAACAAAAAACTGAATTAAACTATTTAGAGAAATACATAGCTTTAAACATAGTCCCAAGAGGCCTAAGACTAGAGAAAAAATGCACCTTTGAGCTCAATGAGTCCCTACAAGATGAATGGTTCACCTCTTTAGAAAAAGCGTCCTTTACCCTAATTAACATTATCAAAAAAGCAAGAAATATTAGCTTAAAAGATATTGATAAAAGAGTAAGTGAGATTAAGGACACTCTAGAGACTAGAAAAGACTCAGAGACTTTTAAAGAAAAACAAACTGAAATAATAAGAACTCTAAAGTATACCAATAATGAATTACAACTAATTAAGAGAAAACTAAAAAGAGACAAGGATGACTATACTGATAGTACCATAGAAGAGAACACCAAAAGAAATACTGTACACCCACATGAGAATATAAACACACTACATAATAGAAAAAAAAAAAAAAAACATTAATGAAAGAGTAACTAACCCTAGGACACCAAGTAATCATAGGAAAAATGAGAATTATGGAAGAAGGAACATGTCAACATTCAATTCACCATTAATACCTAGAAATGATAACCAATACGAGGCTAATCACAGGTGGCAAAATATACCACCGAAAAGTCAGGAATTTAGCAATCAACAGTCATATTATTTTTAACCATGAAAGAACTAATACCAATCGGGGTAGGAACTTTCCAGATTATGAGAGAGGCTTTTTAAATCAATATAATAGTCATCCCCCCAATGAATGGAGATACGATAGGAATTTAGAGAGACCATTCATGGAAAGACCCAATGGCTACCCACAACATGAATGGAGAAATGATAAAACTTCAGATAGATCTTTCCAAGAAAGACAAACTAAACAGAGATTTGAAAAGAACTGGCGTATACCTCTGAAAAATAGATACCAACCCCTCTCCCGTAAATCGGAGAATGAACCTAAGACAGATAGAAACGATTTACCCCAAGGAGCCCATTTTTTAGGGGACAACCCAAGAGCAGAGAATGCAAGAGGGGTAATCCTAGAAAAAGTCCAACTAGCACCTCTAATGAGTCAAAGAAAAAGAGCATTAGAGGAAAGAGAGGAGGAAGGAGACGAGCCAATAAAGAGACCCAGGGAGAGAAGGGAGATATGGTAGAACCTTCTAACCAAGGAATATTTAACATTAGTAAAATAGAGTTGAGTAAGGAAGAAAGAATAGTACTAGGACATGGTCTAACTTTTGCTCCCACAACTAAACTCAATAAGTTTGAGACGCTAAAAAGACAGTTTCTGAAACATCCTTTAGAATTTAACACTAAACTACCAACAATAACTACAACTAAATTTATACACACGGAATTCAAACCAAAATCTAGATTCTATCCGGTACATGATAAAGGTAAAAATGTTAAAATTTTTGAAAAACTAGTCCAGAAAGATCTTGAAAAATGCAATTTAAACAAGAGACTTCCACAAAATCTGACAAAATCAGAAAATGCTACTCTGCAAAAGTTAAAAAAGAATTAAGATATTATCATCAAACTAGCGGACAAAGGGGGGTATTGTCATAATGGATAAAGAATACTATATAAAAGAGGCAGAAAGATTGCTAAATGACAATTCAACATATAAGGAACTTAAGAGAGATCCCAATAAGAGCCGATCAAATTATTTTAAGGATGCACTTAGATAAAGCTAAGACAAAGGGCATCTTAAATTTAAAAGAATATAATTTTCTATATCCAGAATTTCCAAAAACACCAATATTTTATTTCTTGCCTAAAATACACAAAAATTTAGAAAATCCCCCAGGCCGCCCAATTATATCAGGTATACAGTCACTAACTGCAAACTTGTCACAGTATATTGATAAATTTCTCCAAAAATATGTAAGACAATTGCCATCTTTCCTGAGAGACTCAACACAAGTTTTACAACTATTGGATAATCTGAAAGTAGAAGGAGAGATAATAATGGCAACATGTGATGTGACATCTCTCTATACGAATATTGCACATGAATTAGGTATTAAGGCGGTTTCTAAATTTCTTTTAAAAGACAATACAATAGACAAAGAACAAAGAGAATTTATACTTGATAGCATCAGGTTTATATTGGAGAACAACACCTTCTCCTTTAACCAGAAGATGTACTTACAAATAAAAGGGACAGCCATGGGCACCAGGTTTGCGCCAAGTTACGCGAACCTTTTTATGGGAGATTGGGAAACCGAATTTCTGAGTTCTAGTGGCTTGGCGCAAAACCTGGTGTCATACAAGAGGTACATAGATGATATTCTAATAATTTGGAAGGGAAATAATACCTCATTAATTGAATTTTTTACTGCTATGAATACTAATGATAAAGGACTGTCTTTCACTTATGAACTAAGTAAAGAAAAAATTTATTTTCTTGATCTTGACATTATATTGGAAACAGATAAATTTACTACAAAAACCTTTTTTAAGAAAGTTGACTCAAACAATTTCATACATGCAGATAGCTGCCATTTGCCAAAATGGAAAAACAATATCCCTAGAGCGCAGTTCCTACGAATAAGAAAGAACTGTTCAAGTATAATAGACTATGAGGAACAAGCAAAAATCTTGAGTTTAAAATGTGGTGAAAAAGGATATGAAGATAAACTAATAGAAGACAATCTTGAGGAAATTAGGCTTACAGATAGAAATCAGCTATTAAAATATAAAAACAAGACTATAACAGAAACTAAAGATACTGACGAGATAATAGTCCCCTTTATAACACAATACAATGGAGAACATAAAAGAATAGAGAAAATTATTAGAAAACATTGGCATCATGTCAGAGAGGACCCCATTATAGGAGACAAAATTTCTAAAAATCCTAAATTCATCTACAAAAAAGCTAGAAATTTAAAAACCTTATTAGCACCAAGTGAATTCAAAACAAAACACAATTTGAAAGAACAGGATCTATCAGGTAACCCACTATATGGATTTTTTCCATGCTATTGCTGTAGATCTTGCAATTATAGCAGCAAAACTAAACAATATGAGTCAACGCAAACTGGTGAGACATTCCCTATCAGAGACACCATACGCTTCACCGATAAGGGCATAATCTATTTACTACAATGTAGCTGTAAAAAACAATACTTAGGGGAGACCTCAAGAACACTAAGGGAACGAATAAGAGAACATCTTTGCAAAATAGAAAAAGGGAAAATGGATACACACTTGTATAAACATTTTAGAGATATACACAACAACAGAATTAAAGACCTTTCCTTTTGGGGTATAATGAAAGTGAAACCTGATTGGAGAGGAGGCAATTTTGAGACTAAGCTACTTAAAAAAGAGGCAGAACTAATATACAACATGAAGACCCTATATCCCTTAGGGCTCAATTCAGAATTAGATGTAACACCATTCATGTTTGATTAATAGGGTAATTATTTGAGCCTACTAACATATGCTTATAGGGTTAACATTATTTCTCTTCACACCTAGTGATAAATATTTTAATTCTAATCTATATATATATTTTTTTTATATGTTATATATTATATATATTTTCTATATACTTCATATATAATGCCTGTGTCTTTAGATGTCTACACTCTGCAAGCTATATATATATATATATATATATTTACAGACTCAAGAAAAAATAGAAAAAGAACTTCTTGGCAATAGGAATTGCCTGTATACATTGCAATAGTCCTCTCTGTTTGTATTACCCATATGAGTGATAATAGACAGTTTGAGGCTTATTAATACTGTTATATATGCAGAACAATTGTCTGTGTTTTAATATTAATATTCTTATTCTTAAATAAAGGACCTTTACTACTGTGTCTTTATGAAAAATACTGGCACCACCTTAAGAAGACCACACCCCTTATTTAAGCTCTACCAATCACAAATAAGAGGAGGGGTATTTAATAGCACCCAAGACTAACATCCAATACTTTTTGAAAAAGCCCCAAGGAAGGGGGGAAACGCGTTGAAGTTGGCCCACTGCTTTATTACCAAAAGGCAAAGAACTTTGTTTTCCCAAGCGTTAATTAAAATATGTTTGGTGAGCCCTGCATCTGAATCGGACCCTTCTTGGATACAGTCCAAACCTGAGCCCAGCTGTTGACGACCGCACGTAAACCCCTATGACGTAAGCGGATAGGTCACTCACACAGCCAAGGGAACCGGAACAGCTCCAGCAATCTGCACCGCACCCGCTATCAGAAAGGACAGCGGTAAAGCAAGCGATCTGCGATAGGAGGAAAAAGACCCAGAGGATTAGAGTTCCAACAAGGGGATTTCCCACAGCACTCGATTACTGTTGAGAGTGCACGGCTCCTGGTAGCCGCCCCCACCAACGGATATTACGCCGGCCATCTACAGGTACCCCTCTCATATGCCTGATTGATCCAATACTCGCAGAGCAAGATCAACAGCATACGAGAGTGAACTGTTTACATTTTCCAGCAACTCTCGCTGATCGTATACAACTTGCCTTATAACCGGATAATCGTCTGGTTATTCCCAGTCTTTCAGATAGACTCTTATTTAATGTGCAGCTACTACTTGTGTAATAATTGGTTTTAAACTGTGTTTATTTTACTATTCACTGGACGTCCAGTCTGCTAGTAATTTTATGTATTTTTATCTGTAATAATATTATTCATAGTTCTAGTAGAGCTCTGTGACCACACTGCTACTACTGTCAATATTGCTCTTATTTATAATTTAGCAGTCACCAGTGTATAGGATAGTTTTATTACAATTACCTATTGTAATTTGCTTGTTCGAGCTCATCTTTAGAGCTAGGTTATTTAATATTATCCATTACACACCAGACACCTCCTGTGCAGTCCTATTTAGGTTTTATCCCTCTTTTAAATAAACATTGATGTTTTATTAATATTTTGACATCTGTCTCTTTTACTATTACCTGTGGAAAAAATCAATATTATATACACTATTGCTATTGACTGTAGAAAATTCCATTTTATATACATTATTGTTACCTTTTAATTTTACTTGGAAAGTATATACTTTCCCTTTCTTTCAATTTTTTTTTTGGGTGTAACCACTCCCTCATGTTTACTCTGAGAATTACTCATTTATTTGTTTGATCACTGACCTAGCTGTTAGCGCCAGTACTTTTTTTCTCTTCAATTTCTAACTACCTATTGGTCTCTGTGAGAGGGACCATTCTGTATTTGGCTGGTAGAAATAAGCGCTGATTCATACATCTTTCCTAAAACTGTCTGATATATCTTCCTTTGCCATTTTATAGAATTCCCAGGTAGACCATCCGGTCCCGGGGTTTTCTCTAGGGGCATAGCTTCAATAGATCTAATTACCTCTTGGGGGTGAATTGGGGCATTTAATTTGTCTCGTTGCTCTACATCTAACTGTGGAAGGGTGACACTTTGAGCTCCATATAAGTTGGAGTAATAGTCTGTGAATGCTTTGTGTATTTCTGGTTCCTGTGTAAGTAGCCTTTCATTTTCTCTTATGGCAGTAATAACATTAGGTTTCCTATCTAGCTTTGTAATTTTTGCCAATAGTTTCCCTGTACGATTACCATAACAATAAAACTTGGCTTGTAGGCGGTTCTGAGCAGAAACTGAGGTTTGTATTAAATAGGAATCTCTGAGGCCTTTAACTTCTTTGTATTTAGTCCTATTGTGTTCTGTTGGATGTCGCAAGTATCGGTTTCTGGCATTCAAGAGCTGCCGTAAAAGTAGTTCACCCCTTACTTTTCGTGATTTAGTCAGTCGTGCAACATATTCTGTCACCACCCCTCTCAAGACAGCCTTTGCTGATTCCCAAAACAGTGATATGTCATTCAAGTGTTCTATGTTCAACTCTTTATATGCTAACCACTCTCCTATCAGGTATTTCCTGAGATTTAGGTCATGATAAAGGTATGTGGGAAACCTCCATCTGCGAGCCTGTCCATTTACTCGGTCAGTGTCTAACTCCAGTGTAACTGGCGCGTGGTCTGAAATGGCTATGGGGTCTATGCGTATCGCTTTAACTTTAGGGCAGAGGTGTCTGGATATCAAAAAATAATCAATACTGGAGAGGGTAGTTTTAAAGGGGTGTAGACATGTGTAGTCTCTTGTGTCTGGGTTTTTTTCTCTCCAAACATCTGCAAGAGCAAGTGTATTTCTAAAGTTTTGCAGTATTAAAGTTTCTCTTTTCGAATCTGCCCATGGTTGTGATTGGTGCGTGACTGTGCTTGGATTACGAAACCTGTCTGCTGGCGTGTACGGAGCTATGTTATAATCACTACCTGCTACTATGGGGAGATCTGAGAACTGTAACAGCTGACTTTGTAGGTGTCTAAAAAACTCCCTTTTTCTTGTGTGGGGTCCGTACACTCCACAGAGTATCAAACATTGTGTATTTAGTTGTATCTTAACAATTAAATATCGTCCCTCAGTATCCTCAACTGTCTGTAAAATTTTATATTGTAGGTTTTTACGCAGCAGAATTGCTACTCCTCTTGCTCTCTTTGCCTCAAAGGAAGTAAAAAGTACTTCTCCTACCCAACTCTGAGTTTTTTATGTTCTGCTTGTGAGAGGTGTGTCTCCTCCAGTATTGCTATGTCAGTTTTTTTTGTGTTGAGCTGTCGTAGTATGGTTTTTCTCTTGATTGGGGATGTTATCCCTCCTACATTCCAGGAAGTTATCCTCATTCTACCTTCCTCCTTGGAGCACAAATCTGACCACCAGCTGTATGTCTATGTGTCAATGAATAATGTTGTTGTGTGTATGGCTCTGTGAGTCTACCAAACTCCCTTTCTTTTACTTACTTGCATGGTAGTCAGAGTTTATCCTCTATATATTTTCCTGTCCTCCCCCAGGGGAGCGCCTGAAGGTTGGGGGTTCACTCTGGTTATAGACAAAACAGTTAGAAAACAGTGGTATAACTATTAACTTACCCTTTCTGTCCACCCCACCCTGCCGATCAACAATAAAATACTTCTAAAGACAAGAAAGGAAAAAACCCCTCCCCCCCACTTGAAAAGGATATGGCTCTACATAGCCTATGCTGTAAAACGTTCAAAGTTCTGTGTTTAAAGCTCTGAGGTCCATTCTCAGGTTTCTGAGGTGGAGGGCGAACCCTCCTGATCCGTTCTTGACTGACGACTCTCCTCTCTTTGTAGATGCAGCTTGAGTTGCTGAGGGGACTCAAAAAACAGTGGTCCCTTCTTTGTGTGCAGGCGTAATCTCGCTGGGTAAAGCAAAGCTGCTGTTCTGCCCTGTTCCATTAGTTGCCTGCAGTAGGGTGAGAATTCCTTCCTTCTAGCTGCTACCGCCGCAGAGTAATCTTGGAACAAGTAGATTTTTTTGCCCTCGTATTCTAAGGATGGGATTTTTCTGTATGCCTGTAGTATGGTGATCTTCGCCTTAAAGTTGAGGTACTTCACCATTACTTGTCTCGGCTGTTGATTCTTGTCTCCTTGTCTTCTTGGATCTCCTATTCTGTGCGCCCTTTCTACTGTGCATGGCAAGCATGATCTAGGGACATGTAGTAAGTTGGGCAAGGTGTTTTCAGCAAACTCTATGAGCTGTGTCCCTGGGAGAGACTCTGGAATACCCCCTTTTCAAATGTTATTTCATCTCAACCTGTTTTCCAGGTCATCTATCTTTGCCCACAAACGGTCAGTCTGCTGTTGTAATGTTTGGATGTTAGATGCAGCTTCTCTGTGGCGGGTTTCCCCTTCTGCTACTTTCATTTCAACTTGTGTTAGCCTGCCATTGAAAGATTTTACGTCAGCAGTGAGGGAATCCATTCCAGTTTGGAGCTGGTCTATCTTCGGCAAAAATAGGGCTGATATCTGTGACACTATAGGGTGGGTGTCAATATGATTTGTATTCACCATATCTTCTGCACTTATTGCAATCTGTGTAGTTTCTAAGTGGGTCTTTTTCTTTTCTGCATTTTTGAGTCTGCTCGCCATAGTGTCCGTTGTTTTAGTGTAGGATTGATAATAGTTTTGCATACAGGTCCCAGAGTCTCTCAGTCAAGAATCCCAAGTGGATTAGTGTAACAGTCTTTGTTGGATTACTCAGGGCTTCCAAGTGTTGAACTGATCAGGGCTAGTAGAGAGGTCAGTATGCAGTGGGTGTGAGGGGAGGCATGGGGTCTAGCACCTAGCCTTGCATAGTATTAGTGCACACACCGCTATTGCAAAAGTAATATTTCCTGATGTAAGGTGTACTGGCAGTTCTAAGCGCTCTATGCGAGGCTCCTCAAGCTGTGCTCCCCCCCTCGCTCTGTTTAAAATGTACTGTTGCAACTGGGGGTTTATCTGTTTAGTTTGCTTGAATGAGGCAGCTAGATGAAGGCAGCAGGCCCAGGTAAGCTGATTATATCCAGTTTGTATTGTTTCAGGACGTGCTTGCTACTTCTCTGCTCTATGTGGTAGCTGGCTAGCTAGTGTGATCAGTCCGGCCACTCTAATGTCCCACTGCCTCAGTGTCGCTTGTGACTATAGAGTAGTATTCCCCTGGATTACCTTTGAGGGTAAGTGGAGCTAAGTGATAACCCCAAGGCCCCCAGTTACAATCTGTTTTGCAGTCTTTCTTATAGAAGGTGGAGGGGCGCTGCGACGCACTTATATTTGAGAGTAATGGCGGCTTTTCCCGCCAGTAGCTAAAGTCAGTTTGTTAGCTAGAGAGATGTGTAGGTGAGGTGAGCGTTTGTCTCCTATCCCCTTATGTAGTTGTGGGAAGTGACTTGCTTTATTTTGTGGTAAGTTGGGAGACAGTTACCTCTCTCTGGTAGCAGGGCTGCAGCTGCAGCTAGTCTCTACTTCTTCTTCCGTCTTGCGACTTGCGGCGGGGTAATCAGTTGGTAGATTCCTTGCTGTCCGATGTCCAGGCAGGTTAATACCTCTCCTGCCAAGGAATATAGCACTGTTTGGGGATGGTCGCTACAGGTAAATTGCAGTTTTAAGCCTCAAAGCTCTGGAGCTCTCTGTGTTGCGTCCAACACTTTCACCCGCCCACCGGAAGTCCAATAGTTTGGTATTTTATATGAATAAAACTAAAAAATAAGACCAAAAAATAGTCATAATGGCAACTAGGAACCAATTGATATGAAAACTTTATAAATTATAAAAAAGAAGAAACAGGGCTGTGTTAGTAGATCTAGTAAAAAAGGTGATAAAAAGTGGAATTAATAAAAGGGAAAGAGTGAATATTACTAATCTCAGCTGATGGGGCAACATGTTGGTGATAGCACTAATAAAACTAAGTTGTTAAAATGATAGCTATAGTTTCTGATGGGAATTTGGTAAAACGTTGTATGTATAAAAGTTATGTATAAAAAGGGAATTTGCTATTAATTGGTTTACATAAAAAAAAAAGGTATTAAAAAAGGGAGTGCTATTTAATGGTTTACATAAATGCCTGTAGATCCAGTTCTAAATTGAGACCAGCAGGGTGCATGGCATCCAGTTGGTATATCCAAAAGGATTCCCTGTGTCTTAGTGTCAGTAACCTATTTGGATATTTGTTTGGAGGGATCCAATCAATAACTTGGATTTTTAGACACTTAGGATCAGAATTGTGGTGTAATCTGAAATGTTCAGGAACACTGTGTGTTTTTAGACCATTTTTGATGTTATTAATGTGTTCATTCAGTCTAGTACGTATGTTCCTTTTGGTTCTCCATATGTACATCATCTTGCAGCTGCAGCTTAAAAGATACACTACATATGTAGTGTTGCAGTTGCATTTATATTTCTGTTTGAAGGTTTTAGTGCCTCCTGAACTGGTGAAATTGATATTCTTATCTACGTGTTTGCACATCCCACATCTTGCTGCCCCACATTTATATGTGCCAGGTTTTTGTTGTAACCATTGTAAAGTGGTAGTGGTTTTCTTTTGTTTCCCTAGTTCACGTAATTTGGTGGGTGCTAATATGTTTTTAAAATCAGTATTTTTCCTAAAAGTAACCAATGGTTTTTCTGATAACATGTTCCCTAGGATGGGATCTGCTTTTAATACCCCCCAATGTTTGCTTAGTATATTTTGGATATCTCTAGAACCCTGATTGTAGGTTGTTACAAATCTGATGTTATCTTTGTTAATATGTTGTTTTTCTAATTTGCGTGGTTGTAATAATGTTTTCCTGTCCATCAATTGTACCTTTTCTTTGGCCTGTTTGATAATACCTGCCTCATAACCTTTTTCTAAGAATCTGGCATCTAAAATGGTCGCTTCATGATTGTAATCGCTGACCCTAGTGCAGTTCCTTTTGATTCTCTGGTATTGACCCAAGGGAATGTTAGTTTTCCACCTGGGTAAATGACCACTTTTCGCATTAAGAAAGACATTTTTGTCTGTTGGCTTGCGAAAATTCTTAACTGCCACTTTATTATTGTCGTCTATGAAGAGTACTAGGTCAAGGAACTCGATCTATTTCTTATCAACCTTATAGACGAATTTGAGATTGAAAGTGTTGGAATTCATATGATTTATGAATTCTTTACTAGTCGTTTCACTACCTTTCCATACTATTATTACGTCATCTATATATCTGTAATAATGGATAAGACTATCAGTGTATGGATTATTAGACCAAATATATTGTTCTTCGAAATTATGCATATAAAGATTTGCATAAGATGGGGCAAAAGTCGTCCCCATCGCGGTTCCCTGTATCTGTTTAAAAAATTGGTCATTAAAAACAAAATAATTGTGCGAGAGTATAAAATTGATGCTTTCTAAAATAAATTCTAAATGTATTTGAGACGTAAAGTCTCTATTGAAGGTCTCATTTATTGCTTTTATGCCCAGATCATGTGGAACGCATGTGTATAATGAGGATACGTCACATGCAATCCATAAATAATCACTTTCCCAATTCATGCATTCTAAGATATTAATGGTGTGTATGGTGTCTCTGAGATATGTTCAAAATATGTTCAAAAGAAAAAAGAAAAAAGACTGTCAAATAATGTTCAAAAGAAAAAAGACTGATCTGATTTCACGGTTGGTAGACAGAGGCTACAATCCAGGTGACTTAAAGGAAATAGCTACTTTAGTTTCTGGATTTGACAGAAATAAATTACTTAGGGATAAACATAAACCAAGAAATAATGCTGGGAGTCAGCGTAACAGTGGTGTTAACTTTATAACAAAATTCAGCAATCAATATGATGCCATATGTAACATCATTAAGAAAAGGTCTTTTGGAAATGGATGAAGATCTCAAGTCATTATCAAAAAATGTTAAGTTTATCTCCTACAGATCAGACACTATAGGAGATAAAATCAATAAGAACTCAAACACTCATACCAATGTTAAAACTACAATAGTACCTGGAAATTGGCTTTCTAAAAAATGTGGCTTCTATAAATGTGGTGTGAGGCCATGTAAGAGTTGCGATTTTGCTTTGGTTGGAGACACTTTCCATTCAACAAACACCAATAAAACATATAACATCAGGGGACGTATTAATTGTAACTCCAATTTTGTTGTTTACCTTATCACCTGTTTACACTGTAATTTTCAATATGTGGGTCTCACCTCTAGGGGCTTAAAGGACAGGGTTAGGGAATATCTTTTGTCCCTAGAGGCTGAGGTACCAAAAACTCCAGTGGCTAAACACTTTTTTGAACATGTTGATAAATGCAGGTATTTCCGGTTTCAAGGTATTGAACAGGTTAAAATGAATACTAGAGGTGGGGACAGATATAAGGCTCTTAGCAAAAGAGAAATTTATTGGATCTACACTCTTAAAACAGGTTCCCCACTAGGGATCAACAAAATAAGTGACATTAAATTGTTTATTGATGCTTGAGTTTTTAATGTCCTATATCTGGTTTGTATAACTATATCGTATACATTATTTTTCAATTCATACACTTCTTATAGTTCCACAATTTCTTAATGTATTACAGTGTATTACTCTTTATGTCAAGTTGTTCCATTGTAACTTATCCCCATTATTGCCGTAATTTAATAATGTTTGCATTTGACTTTTATACTAATATGGCTACATATGTGTGGAGATTTGTTACTTTATTGCAATAGCAGTGACATAACATCTTAGCTTTAGGGTTCCGTTTTTCTAAACTTTGATTAAATTCATTTTTAGAATAAGTGCTTTATTCAGTTTTAACATGTATTGTTATTGTGTAATGTATATAGAGAATTTGTGACATCCTTTTGTTACTCTTATAGTCAGTTAAAACTTGTAAGCTCATGGAGTGTGAAAGGTTAAGTCGAAGGTGAGACCAGTGTTTGCTTATTGGCTATTCAACTGTGTTACCTGAGATTTAACAGCTGCTTGTAACACTTGTTCTCCCAGCTCTGATGAACCGCTTGTGAAGCGGGAAACACGTCAGCGGGGTTTGTTTGCTGTGCCTGTCATTATGTGTACGCTTTGGATATGAAATAAATAACTATTTTACTTGCAAATCTCTCCTGGTCATCATTTATACCACTGTTGCGATCCCTGTTTCGTCTCTGAGATATGCCCTGGTCTTTTGTACCACTGGTTGTAAATAATGGTCAATGTAAATCGAGAGGTTATTAGTCAGGGAACCTATTCCAGAAATTATTGGCCTGCCTGCTGGTGAGATTAAGGTCTTGTGGACCTTAGGCAGGTGATAAAATGTAGGTATAGATGGAAAGTTTTCAGATAAAACATCTGAAAGGGTTTTTCTTTCATCCATGGAAAGATTATCATTATATTTATTTATATTTATTAATAAATATAATGATAATCTTTCCATGGATGAAAGAAAAACCCTAAAAAACCTACAAAACAATCAAGACTTTGTGATCAGGGCGGCAGATAAGGGAGGGGGGGTGGTTATACAGAACAGAGGGGATTATCTAGTAGAGGCCTACAATATCCTCAATGATCCAACCACATATAAAAAACTTAATTTTAATCCCACTCTCAAGTACAAAAAGGAACTCAACACTATTTTGAAAGAAGCAAAAAATAATAACATCCTTAATAGTGATGAATTCCATTTTTATCTGAAAACTTTCCATCTATACCTACATTTTATCACCTGCCTAAGGTCCACAAGACCTTAATCTCACCACCAGGCAGGCCAATAATTTCTGGAAAAGGTTCCCTGACTAATAACCTCTTGATTTACATTGACCATTATTTACAACCAGTGGTACAAAAGATCAGGGCATATCTCAGAGACACCATACACACCATTAGTATCTTCGAAGTCATGAATTGGGAAAGTGATTATTTATGGATTGCATGTGACGTATCCTCGTTATACACATGCATTCCACATGATCTGGGCATAAAAGCAATAAATGAGACCCTCAATAGAGACTTTACGTCTCAAATACATTTAGAATTTATTTAAGAAAGCATCAATTTTATACTCTCGCACAATTATTTTGTTTTTAATGACCAAGTTTTTAAACAGATACAGGGAACCGCGATGGGGACGACTTTCGCCCCATCTTTTGCGAATCTTTATATGCATAATTTCGAAGAACAATATATTTGGTTTTATAATCCATACACTGATAGTCTTATCCGTTATTACAGATATATAGATGACGTAATAATAGTATGGAAAGGTAGTGAAATGACTAGTAAAGAATTCATAAATCATATGAATTCAAACACTTTCAATCTCAAATTCGTCTCTAAGGTTGATAAGAAACTGATCAAGTTCCTTGACCTAGTACTCTTCATAGACGACAATAATAAAGTGGCAGTTAAGAATTTTCGCTAGCTAACAGACAAAAATGGCTTTCTTAATGCGAAAAGTGGTCATTTACCCAGGTGGAAAACTAACATTCCCTTGGGTCAATACCAGAGAATAAAAAGGAACTGCACTATGGTCAGCGATTACAATCATGAAGCGACCATTTTAGATGCCAGATTCTTAGAAAAAGGTTTTGAGGCAGGTATCATCAAACAGGCCAAAGAAAAGGTACAATTGATGGACAGGAAAACATTATTACAACCAAGCAAATTAGAAAAACAACATATTAACAAAGATAACATCAGATTTGTAACAACCTACAATCAGGGTTCTAGAGATATCCAAAATATACTAAGCAAACATTGGGGGGGTATTAAAAGCAGATCCCATCCTGGGGAACATGTTATCAGATAAACCATTGGTTACTTTTAGGAAAAATACTGATTTTAAAAACATATTAGCACCCACCAAATTATGTGAACTAGGGAAACAAAAGAAAACCACTACCACTTTACAATGGTTACAACAAAAACTTGGCACATATAAATGTGGGGCAGCAAGATGTGGGATGTGCAAACACGTAGATAAGAATATCAATTTCACCAGTTCAGGAGGCACTAAAACCTTCAAACAGAAATATAAATGCAACTGCAACACTACGGCCTAGATTTAGAGTTGGGCGGTAGCCGTCAAAACCAGCGTTAGAGGCTCCTAATGCTGGTTTTTACCGCCCGCTGGTATTTGGAGTCAGTCAGGAAAGGGTCTAACACTCACTTTGCAGCCGCGACTTTTCCATACCGCAGATCCCCCTACGCCATTTGCGTATCCTATCTTTTCAATGGGATCTTTCTAAGGCCGGTATTTAGAGTCGTGGCTGAAGTGAGCGTTAGAAATCTAACGACAAAACTCCAGCCGCAGAAAAAAGTCAGTAGTTAAGAGCTTTCTGTGCTAACGCCGGTTTATAAAGCTCTTAACTACTGTGCTCTAAAGTACACTAACACCCATAAACTACTATGTACCCCTAAACCGAGGCCCCCCCACATCGTCGCCACTCTATTAAATTTTTTTAACCCCTAATCTGCCGCTCCGTACACCGCCGCCACTTACGTTATCCCTATGTACCCCTAATCTGCTGCCCCTAATACCGCCGACACCTACATAATATTTATTAACCCCTAATCTGACGCCCCCGCTATCGCTGACACCTGCATATTTTTTTAACCCCTAATCTGCCGCTCCGTACACCGCCGCCACTTACGTTATCCCTATGTACCCCTAATCTGCTGCCCCTAACACAGCCGACCCCTATATGATATTTATTAACCCCTAATCTGCCCCCCACAACGTCGCCGCCAGCTACCTACAATAATTAACCCCTAATCTGCCGACCGGATCTCGCCGCTACTCTAATAAATGGATTAACCCCTAAAGCTAAGTCTAACCCTAACCCTAACACCCCCCTAAGTTAAATATAATTTAAATCTAACAAAATAAATTAACTCTTATTATATAAATTATTCCTATTTAAAGCTAAATACTTACCTGTAAAATAAACCCTAATATAGCTACAATATAAATTATAATTATATTGTAGCTATTTTAGGATTAATATTTATTTTACAGGCAACTTTGTAATTATTTTAACCAGGTACAATAGCTATTAAATAGTTATTAACTATTTAATAGCTAAAATAGTTAAAATAATTACAAAATTACCTGTAAAATAAAGCCTAACCTAAGTTACAATTAAACCTAGCACTACACTATCAATAAATAAATTAAATAAACTACCTACAATTATCTACAATTAAACCTAACACTACACTATCAATAAATTAATTAAATACAATACCTACAAATAACTACAATTAAATAAACTAACTAAAGTACAAAAAATAAGAAAGAACTACGTTACAAAAAATAAAAAAATATTTACAAACATTAGAAAAATATTACAACAATTTTAAACTAATTACACCTACTCTAAGCCCCCTAATAAAATAACAAAGACCCCCAAAATAAAAAAATGCCCTACCCTATTCTAAATTAAAAAAGTTCAAAGCTCTTTTACCTTACCAGCCCTGAAAAGGGCCATTTGGGGGGCATGCCCCAAATAATTCAGCTCTTTTGCCTGTAAAAAAAAACATACAATACCCCCCCAACATTACAACCCACCACCCACATACCCCTAATCTAACCCAAACCCCCTTAAATAAACCTAACACTAAGCCCCTGAAGATCTTCCTACCTTATCTTCACCATGCCAGGTTCACCGATCCGTCCTCCGAAGTCTTGATCCAAACCCAAGCTGGCGATCCATAATCCGGCTGAAGTCTTCTATCAAGCCGCGGCTGAAGAGGTCCAGAAGAGGCTCCAAAGTCTTCATCCTATCCGGGAAGAAGAGGAGATCCAGACCTGCAACCATCTTGATCCAAGCGGCATCTTCTATCTTCATCCGATGGCGAACGGCTCCATTTTGAAGACCTTCAGCGCGGATCCATCTTCTTCTTCAGACGTCCAACTGAAGAATGAAGTTTCCTTTAAGGGACGTCATCCAAGATGGCGTCCCTCAAATTCCGATTGGCTGATAGGATTCTATCAGCCAATCAGAATTAAGGTAGGAAAATTCTGATTGGCTGATAGAATCAGCCAATCAGATTCAAGTTCAATCCGATTGGCTGATTGGATCAGCCAATCAGATTGAGCTTGCATTCTATTGGCTGTTCCGATCAGCCAATAGAATGCGAGCTCAATCTGATTGGCTGATCTTGGATGACGTCCCTTAAAGGAACCTTCATTCTTCAGTTGGACGTCGGAAGAAGAAGATGGATCCGCGCTGAAGGTCTTCAAGATGGAGCCGTTCATCATTGGGTGAAGATAGAAGATGCCGCTTGGATCAAGATGGTTGCCGGTCTGGATCTCCTCTTCTTCCCGGATAGGATGAAGACTTTGGAGCCTCTTCTGGACCTCTTCAGCCGTGGCTTGATAGAAGACTTCAGCTGGATTATGGATCGCCAACCCCCGCTTGGGCTTGGATCAAGACTTCGGAGGACGGATCGGTGAACCTGGCATGGTGAAGATAAGGTAGGAAGATATTCAGGGGATTAGTGTTAGGTTTATTTAAGGGGGGTTTGGGTTAGATTAGGGGTATGTGGGTGCTGGGTTGTAATGTTGGGGGGGGTATGTTGGGGGGGGGCATTTGCCCCGCAAATGGCCCTTTTCAGGGCTGGTAAGGTAAAAGAGCTTTGAACTTTTTTAATTTAGAATAGGGTAGGGCATTTTTTTATTTTGGGGTCTTTGTTATTTTATTAGGGGGCGTAGAGTAGGTGTAATTAGTTTAAAATTGTTGTAATATTTTTCTAATGTTTGTAAATATTTTTTTATTTTTTGTAACTTAGTTCTTTTTTATTTTTTGTACTTTAGTTAGTTTATTTAATTGTAGTTATTTGTAGGTATTGTATTTAATTAATTTATTGATAGTGTAGTGTTAGGTTTAATTGTAACTTAGGTTAGGATTTATTTTACAGGTAATTTTATAATTATTTTAACTATTTTAGCTATTAAATAGTTATTAACTATTTAATAGCTATTGTACCTGGTTAAAATAATTACAAAGTTGCCTGTAAAATAAATATTAATCCTAAAATAGCTACAATATAATTATTATTTATATTGTAGCTATATTAGGGTTTATTTTACAGGTAAGTATTTAGCTTTAAATAGGAATAATTTATATAATAAGAGTTAATTTATTTTGTTAGATTTAAATTATATTTAACTTAGGGGGGTGTTAGTGTTAGGGTTAGACTTAGCTTTAGGGGTTAATCCATTTATTAGAGTAGCGGCGAGATCCGGTCGGCAGATTAGGGGTTAATTATTGTAGGTAGCTGTCGGCGACGTTGTGGGGGGCAGATTAGGGGTTAATAAATATAATATATGGGTCTGCGGTGTTAGGGGCAGCAGATTAGGGGTACATAGGTATAATGTAGGTTGCGGCGGTGTACGGAGCGGCAGATTAGGGGTTAATAATAATATGCAGGGGTCAGCGATAGCAGGGGTGGCAGATTAGGGGTTAATACATATAATATAGGGGTCAGCTGTGTTAGGGGCAGCAGATTAGGGGTACATAGGTATAATGTAGGTTGCGGCGGTGTACGGAGCGGCAGATTAGGGGTTAAAAAAAATATGCAGGGGTCAGCGATAGCGGGGGCGGCAGATTAGGGGTTAATAAGTGTAAGGTTAGGGGTGTTTAGACTCGGGGTACATGTTAGAGTGTTAGGTGCAGACGTAGGAAGTGTTTCCCCATAGAAAACAATGGGGCTGCGTTAGGAGCTGAACGCTGCTTTTTTGCAGGTGTTAGGTTTTTTTTCAACTCAAATGGCCCCATTGTTTTCTATGGGGGAATCGTGCACGAGCACGTTTTTGAAGCTGGCCTCGTCCGTAAGCAACGCTGGTATTTAGAGTTGCAGTGGCGGTAAATATGCTCTACGCTCCCTTTTTTGGAGCCTAACGCAGCCATTCTGTGAATTCTAAATACCAGCGGTATTTAAAAGGTGCGGGGGGAAAAAAGCATGCGTAGCTAACGCACCCCTTTGGCCGCAGAACTCTAAATCTAGCCGTACATATGTAGTGTGTCTTTTAAGCTGCAGCTGCAAGATGATCTACATAGGGAGAACCAAAAGGAACATACGTACTAGACTAAATGAACACATTAATAACATCAAAAATGGTCTAAAAACACACAGTGTTTCTGAACATTTCAGATTACAACACAATTCTTATCCTAAGTGTCTAAAAAATCCAAGTTATTGATTGGATCCCTCCAAACAAATATCCCAATAGGTTACTGACACTAAGACGCAGGGAATCCTTTTGGATATACCAACTGGATGTCATGCACCCTGTTGGTCTCAATTTAGTACTGGATCTACAGGCATTTATGTAAACCATTAAATAGCACTCCCTTTTTTAATACCTTTTTTTTTTTTTTTTTTTTTTATGTAAACCAATAAATAGCAAATTCGCTTTTTATACATACCTTTTATACATACAACTTTTTACCAAATTCCCATCAGAAACTATAGCTATCATTTTAACAACTTAGTTTTATTAGTGCTATCACCAACATGTTGCCCCATCAGCTGAGATTAGTAATATTCACTCTTTCCATTTTATTAATTCCACTTTCTATCAACTTTTTTACTAGATCTACTGAAACAGCCCTGTTTCTTCTTTTTTAGAATTTATAAAGTTTTCATATCAATTGGTTCCTAGTTGCCATTATGACTATTTTTTGGTCTTATTTTTTAGTTTTATTCATATAAAATTCCAAACTATTAAGTCTGACATGCCTTTCTAGATCTAATGTAAGCAGGCTGACACCACGATGAAGCATTCTGTTTTTACCTAAATGTGATTTTTCTTTTTTTGTACATATTTTAAATGTTCACTTTCGAACAATGTTTTTTAATTACTTGCAACCAAGTACATTTTCTATGTAGCAAAGTTATATTGTTAGGCATATGATTACAGGTTATAGCACAGGTGGCACCTGATTGGTTGACATCTGAACCTCACCTGCACTAGCTCCTTTAAAAGCCGGTTGGAGCACCTAACACATTCACTTTTGACAAAGTCTGGGCGAACCCAGACGAAACGCGTAGAGACTCTTTTTTCAAGTTTTATGACTTTCTGCACATAAGTTCATCCACTGACATAACTTTGAAGGTGTCTTACCAGTAATTACCGCACTTGGTTACAAACTACGGCTGAGGTGGATGTTACAAGTTGGACTACACCCGTGGATTGTGGGCTTTTGCAGTGGTCTCCAGTTTGGAATTTGATTCCATAAATGCACAATATGTTTTTAAGTTTGTAAGTAGCCATCTGTTTTGCGCACTTACTGTATTTCACTTGAGTCAGGCTGCGCCTGTCCCATTCTTTTTTTTTCAGTACTTTCTAAGTCTGCACCTAACACCCTAACATGTACCCCGAGTCTAAACACCCCTAACCTTACACTTATTAACCCCTAATCTGCCGCCCCCGCTATCGCTGACCCCTGCATATTATTATTAACCCCTAATCTGCCGCTCAGTACACCGCCGCAAGCTACATTATCCCTATGAACCCCTAATCTGCTGCCCCTAACATCGCCGACACCTATATTATATTTATTAACCCCTAATCTGTCCCCCCCCAACGTCGCCGCCACCTACCTACACTTATTAACCCCTAATCTGCCGACTGGATCTCGCCACCACTATAATAAATGTATTAACCCCTAAACCGCCGCATTCCCGCCTCGCAAACCCTATAATAAATTGTATTAACCCCTAATCTGTCCTCCCTAACACCGCCGCCACCTAACTTCAAATATTAACCCCTAATCTGCCGACCAGACCTCGCCGCTACTCTAATAAATGTATTAACCCTAAAGCTAAATCTAATCCTAACCCTAACACCCCCCTAAATTAAATATAATTTTAATCTAACGAAATAAAGTAAATCTTATTAACTAAAGAATTCCTATTTAAAACTAAATACTTAAATGTAAAATAAACCCTAATATAGCTACAATATAACGAATAATTATATTGTAGCTATTTTAGGATTTATATTTATTTTACAGGCAACTTTGTATTTATTTTAACTAGGTACAATAGCTATTAAATAGTTATTTACTATTTAATAGCTACCTAGTTAAAATAATTACAAAATTACCTGTAAAATAAATCCTAACCTAAGTTACAATTAAACCTAACACTACACTATCAATAAATTAATTAAATAAATTACCTACAATTAAATAAACTAAACTAAATTACAAAAAATAAAAAACGATTACAAGAATATTAGGCTAATTACACCTACTCTAAGCCCCCTAATAAAATAAAAAAGACCCCCAAAATAATAAGGGTCCCTACCCTATTCTAAATTAAAAAGTAATCAGCTCTTTTACCAGCCCTTAAAAGGGCTTTTTGTGGGGCATGCCCCAAAGTAATCAGCTCTTTTGCCTGTAAAAAAAAATACAACCCCCCCAACATTAAAACCCACCACCCACATACCCCTACTCTAACCCAAACCCCGCTTAAATAAACACTACCCCCCTGACAATCTCCCTACCTTGAGTTGTCGTCACCCATCCGGGCCGAAGTCTTCATCCGATGGGGCAGAAGAGGACATCCAGACCGGCAGAAGTCTTCATCCTATCCGGGCAGAAGAGGACATCCGGACCGGCAGACATCTTCATCCAAGCGGCATCTTCTATCTTCATTCATCCGACGAGGAGCGGAGCCATCTTCTTCCCGCCGACACGGATCCATACTCTTCAACTGACGCCTACACGCTGAATGAAGGTTCCTTTAAATGATGTCATCCAAGCTGGCGTCCCTCGAATTCTGATTGGCTGATAGGATTCTATCAGCCAATCTGAATTAAGGTAGGAAAAATCTGATTGGCTGATTGAATCTGCCAATCAGATTCAAGTTCAATCCGATTGGCTGATCCAATCAGCCAATCAGATTGAGCTCACATTCTATTGGCTATTCCGATCAGCCAATAGAATGCAAGCTCAATCAGAATGGCTGATTGGATCAGCCAATCGGATTGAACTTGAATCTGATTGTCTGATTCAATTAGCCAATCAAATTTTTCCTACCTTAATTCAGATTGGTTGATAGAATCCTATCAGCCAATCGAAATTCGAGGGATGCCATCTTGGATGACGTCATTTAAATGAACCTTCATTCGGCAAGTAGGCGTTGGTTGAAGAGGATGGATCCGCGTCGGCTGGAAGAAGATGGCTCCACTCCGCTCTGGATGGATGACGATAGAAGATGCCGCTTGGATGAAGATGTCTGCTGGTCCGGATGTCCTCTTCTGCCCGGATAGGATGAAGACTTCTGCCGGTCTGGATATCCTCTTCAGCCCCATCGGATGAAGACTTTGGCCCGGCTGGGTGAAGACGACTCAAGGTAGGGAGATCTTCAGTAGTGTTAGGTTTATTTAAGGGGGGTTTGGGTTAGAGTAGGGGTATGTGGGTAGTGGATTTTAATGTTGGGGGGGTTGTATTTTTTTTTGCAGGCAAAAGAGCTAATTACTTTGGGGCATGCCCCGCAAAAAGCCTTTTTAAGGGCTGGTAAAAGAGCTGATTACTTTTTAATTTAGAATAGGGTAGGGACCTTTATTATTTTGGGGGGCTTTTATATTTTATTAGGGGGGTTAGATTAGGTGTAATTAGCCTAATATTCTTGTAATCGTTTTTTATTTATTTTTATTTAGTGTTAGTTTTTTTTTGTAATTTAGTTTAGTTTATTTAATTGTAGGTAATTTATTTAATTAATTTATTGATAGTGTAGTGTTAGCTTTAATTGTTACTTAGGTTAGGATTTATTTTACAGGTAATTTTGTAATTATTTTAACTAGGTAGCTATTAAATAGTAAATAACTATTTAATAGCTATTGTACCTAGTTAAAATAAATACAAAGTTGCCTGTAAAATAAATATAAATCCTAAAATAACTACAATATAATTATTCTTTATATTGTAGCTATATTAGGGTTTATTTTACAGGTAAGTATTTAGTTTTAAATAGGAATACTTTAGTTAATAAGATTTAATTTATTTTGTTAGATTAAAATTATATTTAATTTAGGGGGGTGTTAGGGTTAGACTTAGCTTTAGGGGTTAATACATTTATTAGAGTAGCGGCGAGGTCCGGTCGGCAGATTAGGGGTTAATACCTGTAGTTAGGTGGAGGCGACGTTGGGGGGGCATATTAGGGGTTAATAAATATTATGTAGGTGGCGGCGATGTTAGGGGCAGCAGATTAGGGGTTCATAGGGATAATGTAGGTGGCGGCGATGTGCGGTCGCCAGATTAGGGGTTAAAAATATTTATTATAGTGGCGGCGATGTGGGGGGACCTCGGTTTAGGGGTACATAGGTAGTTTATGGGTGTTAGTGTACTTTAGAGCACTGTAGTTAAGAGTTTTATAAACCGGCGTTAGCCCAGAAAGATCTTAACTACAGCCTTTCCATGGGCGGTAAGAGTCTTGTCGATAGAGGGTGTACTGCTTACTTCAGCCAAGACTCTAAATACCGGTGTTAGGAAGATCCCATTGAAAAGATAGAATACGCAATTGGCGTAAGGGGATCTGCGGTATGGAAAAGTTGCGGCTTGAAAGTGAGCGTTAGACCCTTTCCTGCCTGACTCTAAATACCAGCTGGGGGCCAAAAGCAGCGTTAGGACCCCTTAACGCTGCTTTTGACGGCTAACGCAGAACTCTAAATCTAGGCGATAATTTCTTCCTTCTCTTGGTATCTTTATTTGAAAAATGGAAATGTAAGCTTAAAGGGACATTAAACCCAAAATTTTTCTTTCATAATTCAGATAGAGATTGCAATTTTAAGCAACATTCCAATTTACTTCTATTATCTAATTTGCTTCAATCTTTAGATATCCTTTGTTAAAGAAATATCAATGCACATGGGTTAGCCAATCACATGAGGCAAATATGTGCAGCCACCAATCAGAAGCTATTGAGCCTATCTAGATATGCTGTTCAGGAAAAATTATCAAGATAATGAAGCAAATTAGATAATAGAAGTAAATTAGAAAGTTGAAAAACTGGGTTTAATGTCCCTTTAAGAGCCGACCCATTTTTGGTTCAGAGCCTGGGTTGCACTTGCTTTTCGGTGGCTAAATGTAGCCACCTATCACTAAACAATAGCCAGTGTGCTGAACCAAAATGGGCTGGCTCCTAAGCTTTACATTCCTACTTTTTAAAAATAAAAATCCACCTATCACTAAACAATAGCCAGTGTGCTGAACCAAAATGAGCTGGCTCCTAAGCTTTACATTCCTGCTTTTTAAAAATAAAAATAGCAAGGGAACAAAGAAAAATTGTTAACTTGAGTAAATTAGAAAGTTGCTTAAAATTGCATACTCTATCTCTGCCATTAAAGGGATAGTGAATTATTTTTTTATATCATGATTCAAATAGAGCATGTCATTTTAATCAACTTTATAATTTACTCCTATTATCAGTTGTTTTTCATTCTCTTGATATCTTAATTTGAAAAAGCAGATACGTAAGCTTAAGAGCCGGCCCATTTTTTATTCAGAACCTGGGTTGCACTTGCTTATTGGTGGCTAAATGTAGCCACCAACCAGCAAGCACTAGCCAGTGTGCTGAACCAAAATGGGCTGGCTCCTAAGCTTTACATTCCTGCTTTTTAAATAAAGATAGCAGTAGAACGAAGAAAAATTGATAATTTGAGTAAATTAGAAAGTTGCTTAAAATTGCATGTTCTGTCTGAATCATGAAAAAAAAATTGTGTTTAGTATTCCTTTAACCCGTAAGTGACCAGGCCACTTTTCAATTTGTTGACCATCTGGGACCAAGGCTATTTTTGCATTTCTGCGATGTTTGTGTTTAACTGTTATTTTCCTCTTACTCATTTACTGTACCCACACATATTATATACCGTTTTTCTCGCCATTAAATGGACTTTCTAAAGATACCATTATTTTCATCATATCTTATAATTTACTATAAAAAATTATAAAATATTAGGAAAAAATGAAAAAAAACACACTTTTTCTAACTTTGAGCCCCAAAATCTCTAACACATCTACAACCACCATAAAATACCAATGCTAAACAGTTTCTAAATTTTGTCTTGAGTTTAGAAATACCCAATGTTTACATGTTCTTTGTTTTTTTTGCAAGTTATAGGGCAATAAGTACAAGTAGCACTTTGCTATTTCAAAACCATGTTTTTTCAAAATTGGCGATAGTTACATTGTAACACCAATATCTGTCAGGAATCCCTGAATAACCCTTCAAATGTATATATTTTTTAAAAGAAGACAACCTAAGGTATTAAACTTGGGGTATTTTGACTTTTTTCATGCAACCATTTTACCACCAATCTATGGCAAAGTTTGGGGGGGGGAAAAATAATTAGATTTTTTGACAAATAGCAATTTAAGAATACATTTACTGATAAAATGGTAAGGGTTACTGCCAAATAACACCCTAATATGTCTTCAGTAGCATCTCCTGGGTACAGTGATACCACCCATGTATAGGTGTGTCGGGTTCTCTGTGGGCTAAAAGCCCTTATTTTTAGAGAGCGCATTCCAGTTTTTCAACTTGGAATTTTCACATCGGTCATCATGCACCCATGTCCTATTTGGGACATTTCTGAAGCTGGCCAATGGAATTTACCCCCATCAAACCATATATTTTTGAAAAGTAGACACCCTAGGGTATTTCAAATGCTGATATTTTAACACTTTCCATGCACTAATTCAACCACCAGTCTTTGTCAAACTTTTGGGTAGTCATTTTTTTGCATTATTTTTCACACACATTGTACTTTAGGCATGTATTTTCAGTTCCTGTTATGTGTTACTGCCAAAAACCACCTCAATATGTGTTCAACAATATCTCCTGAGTACAGTGATACCACCTATGTATAGGTGTGTCGGGTTCTCTAGGGGCTAAATGGCCTTATTTTTAGGTAGCACATTCCAGTTTTTCAACTTGGAATTTTCACATTGGTCATCATGCACCCATGTCCTATTTGGGACATTTCTGAAGCTGGCCAATGGAGTTTACCCCCATCAAACCATATATTTTTTAAAAGTAGACACCCTAGGGTATTTCAAATGCTGGTATTTTAACACTTTCCATGCACTAATTCAACCACTAGTCTTTGTCAAACTTTTGGGTAGTCATTTTTTTTGTGTTATTTTTCACGCACATTGTACTTTAGGCATGTATTTTCAGTTCCTGCTATGTGTTACTGCCAAAAACCACCTCAATATGTGTTCAACAACATCTCCTGAGTACAGTGATACCACCTATGTATAGGTGTGTCGGGTTCTATGGGGGCTAAAGGCCTTATTTTTAGGTAGCGCATTCCAGTTTTTCAACTTGGAATTTTCACATCTGTAATTATGCACCCATGTCCTATTTGGGACATTTCTGAAGCTGGCCAATGGAATTTACCCCATCAAACCATATATTTTTGAAAAGTAGACACCCTAGGGTATTTCAAATGCTGGTATTTTAACACTTTCCATGCACTAATTCAACCACTAGTCTTTGTCAAACTTTTGTGTAGTCATTTTTTTGTGTCATTTTTCACACACATTGTACTTTAGGCATGTATTTTCAGTTCCTGTTATGTGTTACTGCCAAAAACCACCTCAATATGTGTTCAACAACATCTCCTGAGTACAGTGATACCACCTATGTATAGGTGTGTCGGGTTCTCTGGGGGCTAAATGGCCTTATTTTTAGGTAGCGCATTCCAGTTTTTCAACTTGGAATTTTCACATCGGTCATCATGCACCCATGTCCTATTTGGGACATTTCTGAAGCTGGCCAATGGAATTTACCCCCATCAAACCATATATTTTTGAAAAGTAGACACCCTAGGGGTTTTCAAATGCTGATATTTTAACACTTTCCATGCACTAATTCAACCACCAGTCTTTGTCAAACTTTTGGGTAGTCATTTTTTTGTGTTATTTTTCACACACATTGTACTTTAGGCATGTATTTTCAGTTCCTGTTATGTGTTACTGCCAAAAACCACCTCAATATGTGTTCAACAACATCTCCTGAGTACAGTGATACCACCTATGTATAGGTGTGTCGGGTTCTCTGGGGGCTAAATGGCCTTATTTGTAGGTAGCGCATTCCAGTTTTTCAACTTGGAATTTTCAAATCGGTCATCATGCACCCATGTCCTATTTGGGACATTTCTGAAGCTGGCCAATGGAATTTACCCCCATCAAACCATATATTTTTGAAAAGTAGACACCCTAGGGTTTTTCAAATGCTGATATTTTAACACTTTCCATGCACTAATTCAACCAGCAGTCTTTGTCAAACTTTTGGGTAGTCATTTTTTGTGTGTTATTTTTCACACACATTGTACTTTAGGCATGGATTTTCAGTTCCTGTTATGTGTTACTGCCAAAACCCACCTCAATATGTGTTCAACAACATCTCCTGAGTACAGTGATACCACCTATGTATAGGTGTGTCGGTTCTCTGGGGGCTAAATGGCCTTATTTGTAGGTAGCGCATTCCAGTTTTTCAACTTGGAATTTTCACATCGGTCATCATGCACCCATGTCCTATTTGAGACATTTCTGAAGCTGGCCAATGGAATTTACCCCCATCAAACCATATATTTTTGAAAAGTAGACACCCTAGGGTTTTTCAAATGCTGATATTTTAACACTTTCCATGCACTAATCCAACCACCAGTCTTTGTCAAACTTTTGGGTAGTCATTTTTTTGTGTTATTTTTCACACACTCACACACATTGTACTTTAGGCATGGATTTTCAGTTCCTGTTATGTGTTACTGCCAAAATCCACCTCAATATGTGTTCAACAACATCTCCTGAGTACAGTGATACCACCTATGTATAGGTGTGTCGGGTTCTCTGGGGGCTAAATGGCCTTATTTTTAGGTAGAGCATTCCAGTTTTTCAACTTGGAATTTTCACATCGGTCATCATGCACCCATGTCCTATTTGGGACATTTCTGAAGCTGGCCAATGGAATTTACCCCCATCAAACCATATATTTTTGAAAAGTAGACACCCTAGGGTTTTTCAAATGTTGATATTTTAACACTTTCCATGCACTAATTCAACCACCAGTCTTTGTCAAACTTTTGGGTAGTCATTTTTTTGTGTTATTTTTCACACACATTGTACTTTAGGCATGGATTTTCAGTTCCTGTTATGTGTTACTGCCAAAAACCACCTCAATATGTGTTCAACAACATCTCCTGAGTACAGTGATACCACCTATGTATAGGTGTGTCGGGTTCTCTGGGGGCTAAATGGCCTTATTTTTAGGTAGCGCATTCCAGTTTTTCAACTTGGAATTTTCACATCGGTCATCATGCACCCATGTCCTATTTGGGACATTTCTGAAGCTGGCCAATGGAATTTACCCCCATCAAACCATATATTTTTGAAAAGTAGACACCCTAGGGTTTTTCAAATGCTGATATTTTAACACTTTCCATGCACTAATTCAACCACCAGTCTTTGTCAAACTTTTGGGTAGTCATTTTTTTGTGTTATTTTTCACACACATTGTATTTTAGGCATGGATTTTCAGTTCCTGTTATGTGTTACTGCCAAAAAACACCTCAATATGTGTTCAACAACCTCTCCTGAGTACAGTGATACCACCCATGTATAGGTGTGTTGGGTTCTCTGGGGGCTAAAAGGCCTTATTTTTAGGAAGCCCATTCCATTTTTTCCACTTTGAATTTTCACATCCCATGCACCCATGTCCTATTTAAGACATTTCTGAAGCCGGCCAATGTAATTTACCTCAATCAAACCATATATTTTTGAAAAGTAGACTTCCTAGGGTATTTCAAATGCAGGTATTTTAACACTTTCCATGCACTAATTTAACCACTAGTCTTTGTCAAACTATTGGGCATTCATATTTTTGTGTTATTGTTCACATACATTGTACTTTAGACATGGATTCACAGCTCCTGTTATGTGTTACTACCAAAGAAGACACCAATATGTGGTCACCAACATCTCCTGAGTTCAGTGATACCACCTATGCATAGGTTTGGTGGCTTGTTTGGGGGGTGCAATGCCAAATGTCTGACATGCGTTTGTGATTTTTTTTCACATTTAACATATTTTCTTTGCCTATCGTCTTTTTGGGGGGTCTTTTAACATACCCTAATTTATTTGTTTTCCATGAATGTGCATATATTTGAAAAGTTGACACCCCAAGGTGTATATGGTGTGCTTTGATGCCTTTGAAGCAACCGTTTTAGCCCAAAAAATTGGAGAAAGTGTATGGTGGTTATTTTTCAATTTTCATTTTTACAGATACATTGCTTTTTGACTATGATTTAGGAGAGACTGTTGTAAGTTATTGCAAAAGAATACTTCAGGTTGTTTTCTGCAAGGCACCCTGAGTACACCTATGCCCCCCATGCATAGGTTTGCCAGGATTTTGGGAAGGTTATGTTACAATTTTATGACTTGTGATTTTAGTTATTAACAATGAGAGTATTTCTTCTGATAGGCCTATCTTTAGTTTGTGGCCTATTGCATACCCCAATTTTATTTATTGCCATGAAAGTGTATATTTTTTAAATGTTGACACCCCAAGGTATTGTATATGGTGTGCTTTGATGCCTTTGAAGCAACCGTTTTAGCCCAAAAAATTGGAGAAAGTGTATGGTGGTTATTTTTCAATTTTCATTTTTACAGACACATTGCTTTTTGACTATGATTTAGGAGAGACTGTTGTAAGTTATTGCAAAAGAATACTTCAGGTTGTTTTCTGCAAGGCACCCTGAGTACACCTATGCCCCCCATGCATAGGTTTGCCAGGATTTTGGGAAGGTTATGTTACAAATTTATGACTTGTGATTTTAGTTATTAACAATGAGAGTATTTCTTCTGATAGGCCTATCTTTAGTTTGTGGCCTATCGCATACCCCACTTTTATTTATTGCCATGAAAGTGTATATTTTTTAAATGTTGACATCCCAAGGTATTGTATATGGTGTGCTTTGATGCCTTTGAAGCAACCGTTTTAGCCCAAAAAATTGGAGAAAGTGTATGGTGGTAATTTTTCAATTTTCATTTTTACAGACACATTGCTTTTTGACTATGATTTAGGAGAGACTGTTATAAGTTATTACAAAAACATACTTCAGGTTGTTTTTTGCAAGGCACCCTGAGAACACCTATGTCCCCCATGCATAGGTTTGACAGGGGTTTTGGTTAAAAAAAAATAACAGGCCCAATTTTAGAAAAAATAGAGTAGTGAAATGTAAAAATCTGGCACAGTAAAAGTAAAAAAAAAAAAAAAAAAAAACCCATCTAACAGTAAACATAACCAAAAAAAAAAATATATATATATATAAAACACCAAATGTATTTATTTTTTTAAAAATTGACCATTGTATGGTACCGCTTGAAGCAGTCCCCAATGCAGAGTGCAGGCTGTCCAGGGCAATCAGGACAGTGATATATGGTGTCCCTTCTCTTCCCCCTCTTGGTACAGACTCTGCATTTTTTTTGTGGTTTCTGCTTTGCGGCAGTAGGGGGGATTTTAAAAATAAAATGAGTAGCCCCAACTCTGCTCTCTCCCATCACCGCCCGGGGAGCAGGTGCATCATGGTACAAAATCCCAGTAATAATCTGGAGCTGAAACTGTAAAAAAGTTTTTTTTAACTCTGGGGTTTGCTTTTTTGAACAACAAAAACGCGTTGTGGGTTGCAATCTGCATTAGGTAAATTGCAACCTTTTTGTACCAGGCCCTTGTCTTCCGCATAATTCGGTAGGGCTGCAGTAGCTGATCAGCCAGATCAACCCCACCCATATGCCGGTTATAAGACTTGATGCACACTGGCTTCCTTATGATCTCAGCTCTGCCACGTACAGAAACCGCCACCGTCCTCTCTGTGTGGATGGTGGTAAGAAGGTATACATCCTTCTTGTCTCTGTACTTAAGTGCCAACAGCTCCTCTTGGCGCAGAGCTGAGGTCTCCCCCCTTCGTAGCCGTGTGCGTACAAGTTGTCCTGGGAAACCTGCGCGGTTCTTTTTAATTGTACCGCAAGCTACTGTATCAAAGCAATACAGTAGCTTGAACAAAAGGACACTTGTATAAAAATTGTCTAAGTACAAGTGATACCCTTTGTTCATTAGGGGTAATATCAGGTTCCAGAAAATCTTGCCAGTGGTTCCCATATGTTCTGGGCAACCTGGAGGGTCAAGGTGGCTATCCTTTCCCTCATACACCCGGAAGGCCTGAGTATACCCAGTCTCGCTGTCACAGAGCTTATACACCTTTACCCCATATCTGGAGCGTTTGGAAGGAATATACTGCTTGAATCCCAGCCTTCCCTTATACTTCATTAGGGATTCATCAACGCATATATTCCTTCCAGGTGTATAAGCCTCTGCAAACCTGGCAGAAAAGTGGGTTATCAGGGGGTGGATTTTATACAGCCTGTCAAATTGGGGATGCTCCCTAGGGGGGCACAGGCTGTTGTCGCTGAAGTGCATGAAATGCAGAATCATTTCATACCTCTTCCTCGACATAGTCTGGGAGAAAATGGGGGTAGAGCAGATGGGGCTACTACTCCAGTAGGAGCGAATGGAGGGTTTCTTTATGATGCCCATCAGCATAGTCAATGCCCAGAATTTTTTGAATTCTGGCACATTGATGGGGGCCCATTGCTGCTTTGCCAAATATGTTCCAGGCTTTGCAGCACGGAACTGATGGGCATATAAATTAGTTTGGGCGACAATGTTCCCCAATATATCATCGCCCAGAAACACTTCCAGAAACTGCTGGGGGCTAAAACCTGCTACATCTATATTTATGCCAGCATTTGCTGTGAAGGGTGGGATATCTGGCCTCTGGAGATGAGGCGTTACCCACTCTTCAGCAGCTATGGCAGCAACACGCCTCCTTCTGGCAGGGGGGCTAGCAGGGGGGCTGGCAGGGGGGTAGCAGGGGGGCTGGCAGGGGGGCTAGCAGCCACAGATACATCACTATCAGTTGAGACTGCATCTAGTGATGTATCTGAGCACATGGCAGGGTCAAAATTGGGGTCTGAGTCAGAAATAGAGGCATCTGACTCTGACGCAAGGATGGCATACGCCTCCTCAGCACTATATCTTTTCTGTGACATTTTTGTATCTGTCACAGAAAACAATTACTAAAAAAAATTAAATTAACTAAATTAATTAACTAAATTAACTAGCAAAAAAGTACAGCTATGCTACTGCCAGTGATTTATAGCGATCACTGGCAAGCTAGGGGTTAATGGCTCTGAAAATTAAATTAAATTAACTAAATTAATTAACTAAATTAACTAGCAAAAAAGTACAGCTATGCTACTGCCAGTGATTTATAGCGATCACTGGCAAGCTAGGGGTTAATGGCTCTGAAAATTAAATTAAATTAACTAAATGTTTCTGAAAAGAGCCTTTGGGTTTTTAAAAAATTACAACAACAAAATTAACCCCTAAAAAAATGCACAGACAGCAAAAAAGTACAGCTATGCAACTGCCAGTGATTTATAGCGATCACTGGCAAGCTAGGGGTTAATGGCTCTGAAAATTAAATTAACTAAATGTTTCTGAAAAGAGCCTTTGGGTTTTTAAAAAATTACAACAACAAAATTAACCCCTAAAAAAACGCACAGACAGCAAAAAAGTACAGCTATGCAACTGCCAGTGATTTATAGCGATCACTGGCAAGCTAGGGGTTAATGGCTCTGAAAATTAAATTAAATTAACTAAATGTTTCTGAAAAGAGCCTTTGGGTTTTTAAAAAATTACAACAACAAAATTAACCCCTAAAAAAATGCACAGACAGCAAAAAAGTACAGCTATGCAACTGCCAGTGATTTAATGCGATCACTGGCAAGCTAGGGGTTAATGGCTCTGAAAATTAAATTAAATTAACTAAATGTTTCTGAAAAGAGCCTTTGGGTTTTTAAAAAATTACAACAACAAAATTAACCCCTAAAAAAATGCACAGACAGCAAAATGCAGCAAAAAAAGTGCACCTATGCTACTGCCAGTGATATATAGTGATCACTGGCAAGCTAGGGGTTAATGGCTCTGAAAAGAGCCTTTGGTTCTATATTTTTTAACAAATAAAAGAAATAAATCTCTCTCTCTGCTAAATACAGGTCTCTCTCTCTCTCCAACAAAATGGCAAGTGAGGAGAGGGAGGGAGATCCACACTGATCAGTGTCAATATTTACAAATATTGATATGATCAGACAAATGGGGTATTTTATTATTATTATTTTGTTTAGGGTGGGAGGCTCAGATTGGGTGACCCTAGCTTGCCCCTATGATGATGCAGGCACTTAGCACACAAGCAGAGCATCGGAAGCGTGTCCGATCGCTTCCGATGCTCTGAAACACTGCCGGGCTCCACGTGGAGCGAAACCAGAAGTGATCACTCGTGGGGGAGTGATCAATCCGATCCCGGCACTCGATAACAGAATTGCAGGATGCCTAGACATCAAGGCAAGCCTGCAATACTGTTAGAGCAGCTGGAAGCGATTTCGATCGCTTCCAGTGCTCTGTTAAACCGACGACGTATGCCATAGGTCCTCGGTCGTTAAGTGCTTTTTTTTTGAGGACGTATGGCATACGTCGTCGGTCGTTAAGGGGTTAATGAACATACCTACCACATAAAGAATGCAGAGGGAAAACCTATTAAACACAAACGCCTAGATTACGAGTTTTGTCGGTAATGGTGTGCGGTGCTAACGAGCAGTTTATGCTCACCGCTAACTTACAGACAGCGCATGTATTATGGGTTTTTACAAACCCGACGTTAGCCGCAGAAAAGTGAGCGGAGGGCAAAATTTAGCTCCATATTTCACCTCAATACCAGCGCTGCTTACGTTAGCTGTGAGCTGGATAAATGTGCTTGTGCACAATTTCCCCATAGGAATCAATGGGGGAGAGCCGGCTAAACCGCACCCAACCCCCCACATCTCCGACAAGAATTAAACCTATTAACCCCTAAACCGCACCCCCCACACATCGCCGACACTAACTAAACCTATTAACCCCTAAACCGCCATTCCGAAACATCGCCAACACGAACTAAGCCTATTAACCCCTAAACCTCACGACCCACATAGTCGACACAAACTAACGCCTAGATTTAGAGTTCTGCGGCCAAAGGGGTGCGTTAGCTACGCATGCATTTTTTTCCCCCGCATCTTTTAAACAACGCTGGTATTGAGAGTTCTCAGAAGGGCTGCGTTAGGCTCCAAAAAGGGAGCGTACAGGCATATTTACCGCCACTGCAATTCTCAATACCAGCGGTGCTTACGGACGCGGCCAGCTTCAAAAACGTGCTTGTGCACGATTCCCCCATAGGAAACAATGGGGCAGTTTGAGCTGAAAAAAAACCTAACACCTGCAAAAAAGCAGCGTTCAGCTCCTAACGCAGCCCCATTGTTTCCTATGGGGAAACACTTCCTACGTCTGCACCTAACACTCTAACATGTACCCCGAGTCTAAACACCCCTAACCTTACACTTATTAACCCCTAATCTGCCGCCCCCACTATCGCTGACCCCTGCATTTTATTATTAACCCCTAATCTGCCGCTCTGTACACTGCCGCAACCTATGTTATCCCTATGTACCCCTAATCTGCTGCCCCTAACACCGCCGACCCCTATATTATATTTATTAACCCCTAATCTGCCGTCCCCAACGTCGCCGACACCTACCTACAATTATTAACCCCTAACCCGCACCCCCCATGTCGCCGACACAAACTAAACATATTATCCCCTAAACCGCACCTCCCCACATCGCCAACACTAACTAAACCTATAAACACCTGCAAAAAAGCAGCGTTCAGCTCCTAACGCAGCCCCATTGATTCCTATGTGGAAAATACATTTATGTCTACACCTAACACCCTAACATGAACCCCGAGTTTAAACACCCCTAATCTTACACTTATTAACCCCTAATCTGCCCTAATCCCCCGACATTGCCGACACTTGCATTATATTATTAACCCCTAATCTTCCGCTCCGGACACCGCCGCCACCTACATTATACTTATGAACCCCTAATCTTCTGCCCCCAACATCGCCGACACCTACATTATATTTATTAAACCCTAATCTCCCTCCCCTAATGTCGCTGCAACCTAACTACATGTATTAACCCCTAATCTGCCGCCCCCAATGTCGCCGCCCCTATAATAAACATATTAACACCTAAACCGCTGCACTCCCGCCTCGCAAACATTCGTTAAATATTATTAACCCCTAATCTGTTGTCCCTAACATCGCTGCCACCTACCTACATTTATTAACCCCTAATCTGCCATCCCCAACGTCGCCACCACTATAATAAATATATTAACTCCTAAACCTAAGTCTAACCCTAACCCTAACACCCCCTAACTTAAATATAATTTAAATAAATCTAAATAAATATTACTATAATTAACTAAATTATTCCTATTTAAAACTAAATACTTACCTATAAAATAAACCCTAAGCTAGCTACAATATAACTAATAGTTACATTGTAGCTAGTTTAGGATTTATTTTTATTTTACAGGCAACTTTGTATTTATTTTAACTAGGTAGAATAGTTATTTAATAGTTATTAACTATTTAATAACTACCTAGTTAAAATAAAGAAACATTTACCTGTAAAATAAAACCTAACCTAAGTTACAATTACACCTATCACTACACTATAATTAAATTAATTCCCTAACGCCTAGATTTAGAGTTCTGTGTTAGCCGTCAAAACCAGCGTTAGGGGGTCCTAATGCTGGTTTTGTCCTACCGCTGGTATTTAGAGACAGTCAGGAAAGGGTCTAACGCTCACTTTCCAGCCGCAACTTTTCCATACCGCAGATCCCCCTACGCCAATTGCGTACCCTATATTTTCAATGGGATCTTTCTAACGCCGGTATTTAGAGTCTTGGCTGAAGTGAGCGTTAGAAATCTAACGACAAGACTCCAGCCGCAGAGAAAAGCCAGGAGTTAAGAGCTTTCTGGGCCAATGCCGGTTCATAAAGCTCTTAACTACTGTGCTCTAAAGTACACTAACACCCATAAACTACCTATGTACCCCTAAACCGAGGCCCCCCCACATCGCCGCCACTCTATTAAAATTTTTTAACCCTAATCTGCCGACCGCACACCGCCGCAACCTACATTATCCCTATGTACCCCTAATCTGCTGCCCCTAACATCGCCGACACCTAACTTCAAGTATTAACCCCTAATCTGCCGACCGGACCTCACTGCTACTCTAATAAATGTATTAACTCCTAAAGCTAAGTCTAACCCTAACCCTAACACCCCCCTAAGTTAAATATAATTTTAATCTAACGAAATAAAATAAATCTTATTAAATAAATTATTCCTATTTAAAGCTAAATACTTACCTGTAAAATAAACCCTAATATAGCTACAATATAAATTATAATTATATTGTAGCTATTTTAGGATTAATATTTATTTTACAGGCAACTTTGTATTTATTTTAACCAGGTACAATAGCTATTAAATAGTTAATAACTATTTAATAGCTACCTAGTTAAAATAATTACAAAATTACCTGTAAAATAAATCCTAACCTAAGTTACAAATTAAACCTAACACTACACTATCAAAAAATTAATTACATACAAATACCTACAAATAAATACAATTAAATAAACTAACTAAAGTACAAAAAATAAAAAAGAACTGTTACAAAAAATAAAAAAATAATTTACAAATATTATTAAAATATTACAACAATTTTAAGCTAATTACACCTACTCTAAGCCCCCAAATAAAATAACAAAGCCCCCCAAAATAAAAAAATGCCCTACCCTATTCTAAAATAAAAATTGAAAAGCTCTTTTAGCTTACCAGCCCTTAAAAGGGCTTTTTGCGGGGCATGCCCCAAAGAATTCTGCTCTTTTGCCTGTAAAAAAAACCATACAATACCCCCCCCCAACATTACAACCCACCACCCACATACCCCTAATCTAACCCAAACCCCCCTTAAATAAACCTAACACTAAGCCCCTGAAAATCTTCCTACCTTGTCTTCACCACGCCGGGTATCACCGATCCGTCCAGAAGAGGGTCCGAAGTCTTCCTCCTATCCGGGCGATGTCTTCATCCAAGCGGGGGCTGAAGAGGTCCATCATCCAGCTGAAGTCTTCATCCAAGCGGGGGCTGAAGAGGTCCATCATCCGGCTGAAGTCTTCTATCAAGCGGCATCTTCAATCTTCTTTCTTCTGGCTCCATCTTCATCCCGCCAACGCGGAACATCCATCCTGGCCGATGACTTCCCGACGAATTCCGATTGGCTGATAGGATTCTATCAGCCAATCGGAATTAAGGTAGGAAAATTCTGATTGGCTGATTGAATCAGCCAATCAGATTCAAGTTCAATCAGCTTGCATTCTATTGGCTGATCGGAACAGCCAATAGAATGTGAGCTCAATCTGATTGGATAAGCCAATCGGATTGAACTTGAATCTGATTGGCTGATTCCATCAGCCAATCAGAATTTTCCTACCTTAATTCCGATTGGCTGATAGAATCCTATCAGCCAATCGGAATTCGAGGGACGCCATCTTGGATGACGTCCCTTAAAGGAACCGTCATTCGTCAGGAAGTCGTCGGCCAGGATGGATGTTCCGCGTTGGCGGGATGAAGATGGAGCCGGAAGAAAGAAGATTGAAGATGGCGCTTGATAGAAGACTTCGGTCGGATGATGGACCTCTTCAGCCCCCGCTTGGATGAAGACTTCAGCCGGATGAATGGACCTCTTCAGCCCGATGATGGACCTCTTCAGCCCCCGCTTGGATAAAGACATTGCCAGGATAGGAGGAAGACTTTGGACCCTCTTCTGGACGGATCGGTGATACCCGGCGTGGTGAAGACAAGGTAGGAAGATCTTCAGGGGCTTCAGGGGTTTGGGTTAGATTAGGGGTATGTGGGTGGTGGGTTGTAATGTTGGGGGGTATTGTATGTTTTTTTTTACAGGCAAAAGAACAGAATTCTTTTAGGCATGCCCCACAAAAGGCCCTTTTAAGGGCTGGTAAGGTAAAAAAGCTTTTCGATTTTTATTTTAGAATAGGGTAGGGCCTTTTTTATTTTGGGGGGGGCTTTGTTATTTTATTAGGGGGCTTAGAGTAGGTGTAATTAGCTTAAAATTGTTGTAATATTTTTATAATGTTTGTAAATTATTTTTTTATTTTTTGTAACGTAGTTCTTTTTTATTTTTTGTACTTTAGTTAGTTTATTTAATTGTATTTATTTTTAGGTATTTGTATGTAATTAATTTATTGATAGTGTAGTGTTAGGTTTAATTGTAACTTAGGTTAGGATTTATTTTACTGGTAATTTTGTAATTATTTTAACTAGGTAGCTATTAAATAGTTATTAACTATTTAATAGCTATTGTACCTGGTTATATATAAATCCTAAAATAGCTACAATGTAATTATTATTTATATTGTAGCTATATTAGGGTTTATTTTACAGGTAAGTATTTAGCTTTAAATAGGAATAATTTATATAATAAGAATTATTTTATTTTGTTAGATAAAAATTATATTTAACTTAGGGGGGTGTTAGGGTTAGACTTAGCTTTAGGGGTTAATACATTTATTAGAGTAGCGGCGAGGTCCAGTCGGCAGATTAGGGGTCAATACTTGAAGTTAGGTGTCGGCGATGTTAGGGAGGGCAGATTAGGGGTTAATACTATTTATTATAGGGTTTTTGAGGCGGGAGTGAGGCGGATTAGGGGTTAATAACTTTATTATAGTAGAGGTGAGGTCTGGTCGGCAGATTAGGGGTTAATAATTGTAGGTAGGTGGCGGAAACAAAGGGGGTGTCAGATTAGGGGTTAATAAATATAATATAGGGGTCGGCGTGTTAGGGGCAGCAGATTAGGGGTACATAGGGATAACGTAGGTTGCGGCGGTGTACGGAGCGGCAGATTAGGGGTTAATAATAAAATGCAGTGGTCAGCAATAGCAGGGGCGGCAGGTTAGGGGTTAATAAGTGTAAGGTTAGGGATGTTTAGACTCGGGGTACATGTTAGGGTGTTAGGTGCAGACTTAGGAAGTGTTTCCCCATAGGAAACAATGGGGCTGCGTTAGGAGCTGAACGCTGCTTTTTTGCAGGTGTTAGGTTTTTTTTCCAGCTCAAACGGCCCCATTGTTTACTATGGGGGAATCGTGCACGAGCACGTTTTTGAAGCTGGCCGCGTCCGTAAGCACCGCTGGTATTGAGAGTTGCAGTGGTGGTAAATAGGCCTGTACGCTCCCTTTTTGGAGCCTAATGCAGCCCTTCTGTGAACTCTAAATACCAGCGTTGTTTAAAAGGTACGGGGGGAAAAAAACACGCGTAGCTAACACACCCCTTTGGCCGCAGAACTCTAAATCTAGCCGTTAATTAACTACAATTAAATACAATTATCTAAAGTACGAAAAAAACACTAAATTACAGAAAATAATTACAAGTTTTTTAAACTAATTACACCTAATCTAATCCCCCTAATAAAATAAAAAAGCCCCCCAAAATAATAAAAAGCCCTACCCTCTACTAAATTACAAATAGCCCTTAAAAGTGCCTTTTGCGGGGCATTGCCCCAAAGTTATCAGCTCTTTTAGCTGTAAAAAAAAAGTACAATACCCCCCGAACATTAAAACCCACCACCCACACAACCAACCCTACTCTAAAACCCACCCAATCCCCCCTTAATAAAACCTAACACTAACCCCTTGAAGATCACCCTACCTTGAGAAGTCTTCACCCAACCAGCTGATGTCCTCAACGAAGCTGGGCAAAGCTGTCCTCCAGACGGGCAGAAGTCTTCATCCAAGCCGGGAAGAAGAGGTCCTCCAGACGGGCAGAAGTCTTCATCCAGACGGCATCTTCTATCATCATCTATCTGGCGCGGAGCGGGTCCATCTTCAAGACATCCGACTCAGAGCATCCTCTTCTTTCTTCCTCCGACGACTGAATGAAGGTTCCTTTCAATGACGTCATCCAAGATGGCGTCCCTTCAATTCCGATTGACTGATAGAATTCTATCAGCCAATCAGAATTGAAGGGACGCCATCTTGAATGACATCATTTAAAGGAACCTTCATTCAGTCGTCAGATGAAGAAAGAAGGTTGGGTTAAGACTTCTCAAGGAAGGGTGATCTTCAAGGGGTTAGTGTTAGGTTTTATTAAGGGGGGATTGGGTGGGTTTTAGAGTAGGGTTGGGTGTGTGGGTGGTGGGTTTTAATGTTGGGGGGGTATTGTACTTTTTTTTACAGGTAAAAGAGCTGATTACTTTGGGGCAATGCCCCGCAAAAGGCCCTTTTAAGGGCTATTTGAAATTTAGTATAGGGTAGGGCTTTTTATTATTTTTGGGGGCTTTTTTATTTTGTTAGGGGGATTAGATTAGGTGTAATTAGTTTAAAAAACTTGTAATTATTTTATTATTTTCTGTAATTTAGTGGGGGTTTTTTTCGTACTTTAGATAATTTTATTTAATTGTATTTAATTGTAGTTAATTTGGGAATTAATTTAATTATAGTGTAGTGTTAGGTGTAATTGTAACTTAGGTTAGGTTTTATTTTACAGGTAAATTTGTCTTTATTTTAACTAGGTAGCTATTAAATAGTTAATAACTATTTAGTAACTATTCTACCTAGTTAAAATAAATACAAAGTTGCCTTTAAAATAAAAATAAACCCTAAGCTAGCTACAATGTAACTATTAGTTATATTGTAGCTAGCTTAGGGTTTATTTTATAGGTAAGTATTTAGTTTCACATAGGAATAATTGAGTTAATTGTAGTTATTTTATTTAGATTAATTTAAATTATATTTAAGTTAGGGGGTGTTAGGGTTAGGGTTAGACTTAGATTTAGGGGTTAATACCTTTAATATAGTGGCGGCGACGTTGGGGGCGGCAGATTAGGGGTTAATAAATGTAGGTAGGTGTCGGCGATGTTAGGGATGGCAGATTAGGGGTTAATAAAATGTAACTAGTGTTTGCGAGGCGGGAGTGCGGCAGTTTAGGGGTTCATATATTTATTATAGTGGTGGTGATGTCCGGTTCGGCAGATTAGGGGTTAAAATTTTTATTTTAGTGTTTGCGATGTGGGGGGCCTCGGTTTAGGGGTTAATAGGTAGTTTATGGGTGTTAGTGAACTCTTTAGCACTTTAGTTAAGAGTTTTATGCTACGGCGTTAGACCATAAAACTCTTAACTACTGACTTTAAAATGCGGTACCATGCTTGACAGGAGAGGGTCTACCGCTCACTTTTAGGAAGACTCGTAATACCGGCGCTATGCAAGTCCCATTGAAAAAATAGGATACACAATTGACGTCAGTGGATTTGCGGTATTTTCGAGTCTGGCAGAAAAAAAGTGAGTGGTGAGCCTGTCATTTCAAGACTCGTAATACCAGCGGGCGTTAAAAAGCAGCATTGGGACCTCTCAACGCTGCTTTTAAAGGCTAATGCAAGACTTGTAATCTAGCAGAGTGTTCATAATTATTTCTAAGATCCCCATAACTGTAAAACAAAGTCCTTGAGGGTTAAAATAATTGATTGGATACCCTCCACATGTAATGACAGGTTACTTAGATTAAGACAACAAGACATACTGGATATTTAAGTTAGCAGTATGCATCCTTGGGGTCTCGATACATATATAGAAGCAAAAGAAGAGTGCACTCACCAGGACTTTTCAACAGTTTATTTTCTAAGTTGTTTTTTGCATGTCTGAGGAAGGGGCTAATTCCCCGAAAACGTTCACAACTTAGAAAATAAACTGTTGAAAAGTCCTGGTGAGTGCACTCTTCTTTTGCTTCTACATATACTGCATGTTGCACCCCAGGCATTTGTGACCAGTCATCTGGTGTGCTTGTCTTCTCTACAATTCATATATACTGTATATATATATATATATATATATATATATATATATATATATATATATATATATATATATATAACTCCTGTTAGTTTAAATTGCGAGATAAAGATGATTTATTTTTATTATTAGAGTTTGCCCATACATTTGTATTGTGTCCATTGGGCTGTCTGTGTATATATATAAATTAATCACAAGTGCACAATATATCAGTGTATATGTCACAATAATACACCATACACATTGATTCATGATATGTGTTAGGGGACACATGGGGATTTATCACACAGGTAGATTTTACTCTAGCATGATATATAAGAGTATGCTTAATGTGTGCTCCCTTTATATATTCACTACATTTTGATATAGTATGGTACACATATGATTATACTTAATATGCTCTCTTTGATATATTCACTATATGTTTTTAATTATGTGTTTAAAATGTACTGTCTGCAAGATGAGCAGCTGTTAACACTTGCATTGCATATGTTATTCATTAGGGATTTGAGTGTTGTTGAGGATCACTATGGTAACTATTTTTGGCGCAATTTTCACTGGGGGAGGGGCTTGTTTGTCTTTATATTTCAAGTCAGTTTTGGTTTGTGTTTGTCTGAGGAAGGGGAGTGTGTCCCTGAAACGTCATGCTTGATAATACATATTTGATGAAAAGACCAGTGAGTGCCTTCCTTTACCCTGTCTATATATATATATATATATATATATATATATATATATATATATATATATATATATATATTTATAATATATATATATATATATATATATATATATATATATATATATATGTTTATCTTTGTAATAATTGTATCAGTTGTTGGTAGTATGTTTGTATCAATTTTTTTAATACATTTTTTTATGATTTTTATGAAGTCTTGTAAATTGTATCTTTGTAAGCACCTTTTTACTGTAATTCTTTTAAAATCTTTTTTTAATTGACTGATCATTGTTTGATCTCCATATATGTAGCATTGTACAGCCTATTAGAATTTGAGTGGAGATTAGTTTTTTCAAACTAGACTGGGTACACATCTTATGACCTCTTATGAGTCCTGGATTCTCACCAGCACTCACAGACAGCTGCAAAGCTTGCAGTGGCTCAGGCAGTTAAACCCAGACAAACCTGGGTGCAAATCCCATAGGGAAAATGACAAAACAAAATTATTAACACAATACATAGAAAGTCTGGCACTCTCTTGCAAGCGCACAGCTAGATTAAAAGCAAAATGAATGACTTAGTTACAGCATTTAGCCAAATGGAGATATGCCAGGACCCCTAACCTACAGCCACACAATGCATGCCTTAAACCAAACACACTGAGATAAAAACAAGGATGACACAGGCCCTTTGTAATTTTCCTAGAGGTATACAAAACATGGAAATGGACTTCACTCTCAAACCGAACTGGGTAAACATCCCATGACCAGGCAAAACTCAGAGTTACGGGTGCTAACCAGCTCTCATAGATTGCTGCACAGATTTTAGTGACTCAGGCAAATTAACCCCATAGGGAAAATTACAAAGCAAAATTAGAAAGTCTGGCACTCTCTTGCAAGCACTCAGCTAGATTAAAAGCAAAACGGAAGAGTTAGATACAGCATTTGGCCAAATGATGATAGGTCCAGGATCCCATCAAGATCTCTTCCTCCCTGGGTCCCTAACCTATAGCCACATAATGCAGGGCTTCAACCAAACACACTGAGATACATACAAGGGTGATACAAGCCCTTTGAAATTTCCCTAGACACATACAAAACACAGAAATTGACTCCATTCTCAAACATATACAAGGAAATTATCTTTTAAAACATCGCTATATTAAATAATATATAAATAAGAATAATCAAAAATCTATTTTTTTTGACAATGTATGCATGCTACTACCTCTGTCCAAACTTAGAGGCCTATTTATCAAAGGTCTGTCGGACCTGATCCGACAGTGCGGATCAGGTGCGACAGACCTCGCTGAATGTGGAGAGCAATACGCTCTCTGTATACAGCATTGCACCAGCAGCACTTGTGAGCTGCTGGTGCAACGCCGCCCCCTGCAGATTTGTGGACAATCGGCCGCCAGGGTGTCAATCAACCCGATCGTACTTGATCGGGTTGAATTGTGGCGATCTCTGTCCGCCTCAAGGGCGGACAGGTTATGGGGCAGCGGTCTTTAGACATGGGCGCCAGAAAAATGGGCCCACAAGCTCCATACAGAGCTTGATAAATGGGCCTCTTTCTCTTATTAGTATAAACAATCTATTTTTATAGTTCTCCCATTTATTTTAATTACTAAAGTCACTTGTCAGTTTATACTGACATGAAACAACTTATTTGAATGGTTGGCCTCTTAATATTGCCAGAACACCCAATATAGAGCTAACATTGGGCTAGATTACAAGTGGAGTACTAAATTATTGTCCGTTTGCGGGAGTGCAATAATTAACCAGCCATTACAAGTGGATGGTTATTGCTACCTCAAGCTCACGGTAGCAATTAACGCTCCGAAAATTAGATCTAAAATAGAGGACATTGTAGTTTTTAATTTTTTTTAAAAAGTAGCATTTTTTAAAATGAAAAGAACTGCTCTAGGCAGTTTTTGGGGTCTAAAGTTAGTGGGAGTAGGCTGTTAGAAAAAAAACGGCAGTGAAAAGTGACTTTACATTGCAGTGTATAGGAACTGTGTGTTCCCATAGACTGCAATGTAACTATATATGTATAAGCTTATATACACATATTAACACATAAATATATATGTATATAATCATATACATATATAGTATATGTTTAAGTTTGCTGCCCATGGCTGCGCTACTTACCCCCTTTGCTGTGCAAACTTTTGATGCCGTCAGAGAGGAGCCTATGGAAGCGCGCTCTCGTGAGCGCAATTCTTCCTAGCAATGCAAACACAAGCTCAAGTTCGCATTGTGATTTACTTGTAATACCAGCACACATTATTGTGTACTGGTATTCCAAAGTGGAGCGCTAATATCACTTGCTTGCAAGCAATATTTAGCTCTCCACTTGTAATCTGGCCCATTATAAGGTATTTTTCATTGATATGACAATTTGTTAGCAGCTGGAGGGGCACAGTACTCCTTTGAAAGATGGAGTTAGTCTTGGGAGAGAGAGTGTTGTGTTTTTAGCTGAGCTTGGTTTGTGTATGGCAGTTTCAAATAAAGGGTATCAAATCCCTCAAATTAAATCAGAAGGGGAGATAGGGGCTGTGTAGTTGTCCTACTAGAAATTACTTGGATTCTAGTGGGGCAGTTGATCATTTTTTTAAAGGAGGTTCGTAGCATCATAGGAAGCAAGGTAGCAATTGAAAGTGAGAAGTCTTCCCTTTTAAAGAGAGGTACATTTTTCTTCTAGAACAAACAGGGAAAAGCTAGGGGCTCTATTATAGCTTGCATATTGGGGTCTCGGAACTGACGGGTATTTGCATTTGCCGTGCCTACTAATATTTAAAGGCCACAGTGCTATTTGAAGTAAATGGGGCCTATCTATCAAGCTTCATATGGAGCTTGAGGGACCGTGTTTCTGGTGAGCCTTCAGGCTCGCCAGAGACACCAGTTATGAAACAGCGGTCTAAAGACCGCTGCTCCATAACCTGTCCGCCTGCTCTGAGGAGGCGGACAGAGATTGCCGCAATTCAACCCGATCGAATACAATTGGGTTGATTGACACCCCCTGCTAGCGGCTGATTGGCCGCAAATCTGCAGGGGGCGGCATTGCACCAGCAGTTCACAAGAGCTGCTGGTGCAATGCTGAATGCGGCGAGCGTATTGCTCTCCGCATTCAGTGAGGTCTGTCGAACATGATCCGCAATGTTGGATCATGTCCGACAGGCCTTTCATAAATAGGCCCCATTGTGTGAACAGACTGTACCTAAGAGGGCATCATCCACTTGTTTGGCTTATTAACCTTATATGGGGAATTGACTCTGTTACAAGACTGTTTGTTTGCTCCATCCTTATATTGTATCTAGATACTAAGGTTTGAATATCTGGAACACAGACGTATGCACAAATTGTCTCCCTACGGCTTTTTATGGATAAACTGCTACAGTATTTACAAGGTTGAATCTGACACACATGGCACAACTCTTAAGGTATAATACAAAGTAAATGTTTAAGAAGTTGCTTTTAATAATAGGCCATCCGGAAAGTTACTAAGTCAGATATTTACAGTTTCCAATCAGGCTTTTTTTTTATAATTATAACCTCTATTATAGCTGTCACATGATAAAGAGCATTTTAAGTGGTGCTGACAGTTTTTTACATTTTACAGCGATCACCTGCATCTTCTAGGAGAATAACTCCTCTGTTTTAAACAAAAATATCTGTTCTAAGGACTATTAGATTTTACTCTAAAATAGGCTTTTAAAGTCCTCCCCTCAATGGAAGGCTCACTAACAAGGAAATCCAAAAATCTACATAGACTTTCTTGTTCCTTGTGACATACACACGTATGCGCACAGCCAGAGATGGGGAAGGAGAATACAGTCTTCCTCCTGGGCTAAAGTGCAGGAGGTGCCCAAGATCTGGATTGGAAGTATGACTTCTCAATAAGACAAAACATTGTCCTCTGCACTCAGAACTCAATTTGGTTGACAACAACAGGGCATCATGTGCACTGTAGAGGTTTTTGGTTTGTTTTTAAGGTAATGTTAGCTTTAATTTTTTTCAGGTAAGGTTAGGCTTTTTTGTGGGTTAATTAATGGGTGTTCAATTAGGGGATTAGTTGGTTGGGGGGATTAGTTGTAAGTGGGTATTTTGAGGTGGTGGCTGTGGCAGTTTAAGGTTCAATAGAGTAGTGTGGTATTTTGGAATGTGAGGATGTGGTTGTTTAGCGGTTAATATTGTAGTAGGGACTTTTCAAGGGGGGTATTCTGCGAGTTATGGGTTATTAGAGTAGAGGGGACGTTGCAGTGGGCTATGAGGTGGGTTAGGGGTTAATAGTGTAGTGTGGACTTTAGGGGTTATTAGAGTAAGTTTAGGGGTTATTAGACAGTTTAGGGGTTATTAGAGTGAAGGGCTTATGGCGATTAGAGTTAGCGCTTAAAGCAGTTGCAATATTTTAAGATCTGCCCTTTGCGAGTGAGCAAAAAATATTTATTTTCAACTTATAATAGCATTGCTACACGACACACACGCTGAAGTCAAGCAGAGTTAGCGTGCGAGTGGGAGCGGTAATTATTCCATAATCTAACCCCAAAAAAGAAATAGAAACCAAATGTTCTCCAAAGAAAATTAACAGTCAAAAAAACAAAAAACAGACGACTAGATTACGAGTTTTGCATTATGAGGGGTGCGGTGCTAACTTGCAAGTTATTGTCACCGCTCACTTCCCTACAGCGCTGGTATTACAGGTTTACAAAAACCCAGCGTTATCAGGCAAAAAGTGAGCATAGAGCAAAATTGTGCTCCATACCGCACTCCAATACCAGCGTTGCTGAAAGTTGGTTTTATGTGCTCGTGCACAATTTCTCCATTGACATCAATGGGGAGAGCCGGCTGAAAAAAAGTCTAACACCTGCAATAAAGCAGCGTAAAGCTCCATAACGCAGCCCCATTGATTCCTATGGGGAAACAAAATGTATGTTTACACCTAACACGCTAACATGAACCCCGAGTCTAAACACCCCTAATCTTACACTTATTAACCCCTAATCTGCCGCCCCCGACATTGCCGACACCTACTTATTAACCCCTAATCTGCCGCTCCGGACATCACCACCACTATAATAAACATATTAACCCCTAAACCACCACACTCCCATATCACAAACACTAGTTAAATATTATTAACCCCTAATCTGCCACCCCTAACATCGCCGCCACCTACCTACATTTATTAACCCCTAATCTGATGCCACTATACTAAAATTATTAACCCCTAAACCTAAGTCTAACCCTAACACCCCCTAACTTAAATATAATTAAAATAAATCTAAATAAAACCTACTATCATTACCTAAATTATTCCTATTTAAAACTAAATACTTACCTATAAAATAAACCCTAAGCCATCTACAATATAACTAATAGTTACATTGTAGCTAGCTTAGGGTTTATTTTTATTTTACAGGCAAGTTTGTATTTATTTTAACTAGGTAGAATAGTGACTAAATAGTTATTAACTATTTACTAACTACCTAGCTAAAATAAATACAAATTTACCTGTAAAATAAAAACTAACCTGTCTTACACGAACACCTAACATTACACTACAATTAAATCAATTACCTAAATTAAATACAATTACCTAAATTACAAAAAAAGAAAAAAGAAATTTCAGATATTTAAACTAATTACACCTAATCTAATAGCCCTATCAAAATAAAAAAGCCCCCTCAAAATAAAATAAAAAACCCTAGTCTAAACTAAACTACCAATAGCCCTAATGCCTTTTGCAGGGCATTGACAAAAGAAATCAGCTCTTTTACCTGTAAAAAAAAAATACAAACAACATCCCCAACAGTAAAACCAACCACCCACACAACCAACCCCCCAAATAAAATCCTAACTAAAAAAACCTGAGCTCCCCATTGCCCTGAAAATGGCATTTGGATGGGCATTGCCCTTAAAAGAGCATTTAGCTCTTTTTCAAGTGCCCAAACCCCTAAAAATAAAACCCACCCAATAAACCCTTAAAAAATCCTAACATTAACCCCGAAGATCCACTTATAGTTTTTGAAGACCCGACATCCATCCTCAACGGAGCGGCAGAAGTTCTCATCGAAGCCGGCAGAAGTCTTTATCCAAGCGGCCGAAGTCTTCATCCAAGCCCGCAGAAGTCTTCATCCAGACGGCATAGTCTATCTCCATCTTCAAGACATCCGGCACGGATCATCCTCTTCAATCGAAGTTCCAATCAGCCAATAGAATGCAAGCTCAATCCTATTGGCTGATTGGATCAGCCAATAGGATTGAAGTTCAATCCTATTGGCTGATTGCATCAGCCAATATAATTTTTTCACCTTTAATTCAGATTGGCTGATAAAATTCTATCAGCCAATCGGAATTCAATGGACGCCATCTTGGATGACGTCATTTAAAGGAACCTTCATTCTGCAAGAAGACTTCGATTGAAGAGGATGCTCCGCGCCGGATGTCTTGAAGGTGGAGCCCCTCCACGCCGGATGGATGAAGACAAAAGATGTCATCTGGATGAAGTCTTCTGCGACTTGGATGAAGACTTCGGCCGCTTGGATGAAGACGTCTGATGGCTTTGATGAGGACTTCTGCCACTTCGTTGAGGATGGATGTCGGGTCTTCAATAAACTGTAAGTGGATCTTCGGGAGTTAGTGTTAGGCTTTTTTAAGGATTTATTGGGTGGGATTTATTTTTAGATTAGGGGTTTGGGCACTTGAAAAAGAGCTAAATGCCCTTTTAAGGCCAATGCCCATCCAAATGCCCTTTTCAGGACAATGGGGAGCTTAGGTCTTTTTAGTTAGGTTTTTATTTGGGGGGTCGGTTGTGTGGGTGGTGGGTTTTACTATTGGGGGGTTGTTTGTATTTTTTTTTACAGGTAAAAGAGCTGATTTCTGTGGAGCAATGCCCTGCAAAAGGCCCTTTTAAGGGCTATTGGTAGTTTAGTTTAAGCTAGGGATTTTTTTTTTATTTTGGGGGGGGCTTTTTTATTTTGATAGGGCTATTAGATTAAGTGTAATTAGTTTAAATATCTGATAATTTCTTTTTTTATTTTGTGTAATTTAGTGTTTGTTTGTTTTTTAATTTAGGTAATTGTATTTAATTTAGGTAATTTATTTAATTCTAGTGTATGGTTTGGTGTTAGTGTAACTTAGGTTAGGTTTTATTTTACAGGTAAATTTGTATTTATTTTAGCTAGGTAGTTAGTAAATAGGTAATAACTATTTAGTAACTATTCTACCTAGTTAAAATAAATACAAACCTGCCTGTGAAATAAAAATAAACCCTAAGATAGCTACAATGTAACTATTAGTTATATTGTAGCTAGTTTAGTGTTTATTTTATAGGTTAGTATTTAGTTTTAAATAGGAATAATTTAGGTAATGATAGTAGGTTTTATTTAGATTTATTTTAATTATATTTAAGTTAGGGGGTGTTAGGGTTAGGGCTAGACTTAGGTTTAGGGGTTAATAAATTTAGTATAGTGGCGGTGACGTTGGGGGTGGCAGATTAGAGGTTAATAAATGTAGGTAGGTGGCGGCAATGTTAGGGGTGGCAGATTAGGGGTTAATAATATTTAACTAGTGTTTGCGATGCAGGATTGCGGCAGTTTAGTGGTTAATATGTTTATTATAGTGGTGGCGATGTCCGGAGCAGCAGATTAGGGGTTAATGCGGAAGGTCCTTGGTTTAGGGGTTTGGGCTTTACCGCTCACTTTTTGGCCTCCCAGGCAGATTCGTAATACCGGCGCTATGGAAGTCCCATTGAAAAAGGACTTTTTGAAAGTTGCGGTAATTACATTGCGTTACAGCCAAAAAAGTGTGCGGTGCCCCTAAACCTGCAAGACTCGTAATACCAGCGGTAGTGAAAAAGCAGCGTTATGAGCCTTAACGCTGCTTTTTCACCCATACCGCAAAACTCGTAATCTAGCCGAGAGATTGTAGCTGAGAAATGGCTTTAAAAATAGTTTAAACGGTATCCATTTTTGTTGCTATACAATACTTAATATAAACCGAATAATTTCTGTCCTATAGTTTAGATTTTCTGTAATTTGTTTATTATGTTATGCAATATAATTGTCTCTTGTTGCCCTTTCTATTTTTTTACTCTTCATTTTTTAAATATGAGCTATTTCTACATATAATTTATCGTTATATTTTACAGCTGTTACTTTATTTAAGTTTATTAGATTTTTTTTCCCCTTACTGTCTACCTTGAAAAATAATGCTTCCACCCACTGTAAAAAAAAGAGCACATCCAGATTTATTGCATACTAAGATAAATAGATATTATTTAGACATTCATGACATTTCCATTGACTCAGGCACTGATGTCAGTCTAACATAATCTATCCAGATAATGATTAATTTCAATGATGTGATTCTAAAGCTGAAACTGTCTTACAATATTCAATTATCCAAACCATGTGGGTGAACCACGAAAATTGAAAATAAACCGAAAGCTGCTTTTATATCAAGAGAAGAGTTGATGAAATTATTGTGTTAAAAGAGTAAAGCCAGTAATTCTTTCTTTGATTTATGCTTCACTTGTAGAGTTTGCTTTATCATGAACTGTTCTTGGAAAAAAAAAAAATTGAAAATTCAATAATCTTATGCCTATTTTCTAAAGTCAGATCATACAAAATGCTGGTATGCTATTGGAAATGCATTATTTGTCATTCATTGCATTAAAGGAATATGAAACCCCAAATTGTTCTTTTGTGATTCAGACAGAGCATACTATTTTAAACAACTTTCAAATTTACTTCTATTATCTAATGTACTTCATTCTATCAGTATCCTTTGTTAAAGGAGCAAAAATGCACTACTGAGAGCTAGCCAAAAGCTAATGACAAGATGCAAATTTATGCAGCCACCATCAGCAGCTTCTCAGCCTACCTAGGCATGCTTTTCAACAAAGGATACAAAAAGAACAAAACAAATTAAATACATTTGAAAGTTATTTAAAATCACATGCTCTATCTAAATAATGAAAGAAACAAATGTTGCAGCTTATCATTTAAAAAAACACAAAAAACAAACATATTTGTACACCTTAATATTGGACATTTTTTTTAATCAGAAAAGAAAGTAAAATATTTAAAATTGCAAAAAAAAGCAAACACACTACTGAGAAAACTAAATTATTACTGTTTGTGAACTCAATGTTTATTCATGAAAAATGTTTGAAACCTAAAGGGACATAAGTACTAAAAGAAATGATGTATTAGAACATTTTTATTGCACTATTGATTGCATATATCTATTTGTTTAACCTATCTGAAAATATCTGATGTGCTAATGACAAGAGGCGTATGTGCAGCCACCAATCACCTTCTAGCTTCTAGAAATCATTATGCTACATAATGTTGCAGAGTTATACAAATAAATGATGATAATAATAATAATAATAGTAAATTGAGAAGTTGTATGTATTACAATTACTGCTTTTTAATCTCTCCACAACCTCAGAGGTGGGGGACATACATTACCTGTTTTTGGGGTGGTTGGTTGCACAAAAGCAGGAGAGGCTTTCTTTCTTCTTCAATAATAAATATGGGCAGCAAATGGATAGTATCCCTTGCCCCTTACTTCAAAGACAGGTGGACAGGTTCTAAGGATTAATAGGGCCCCTGTAAGTGTAATTTGTGTATGTCCCTTTAATATGGCTGATGTATCCTAACCTTAGAAAGATTATTAAATAGCTATTCCAGTATATATATATAAAAAAGGTTTCTATAGCTGAATTTACATTACTAGTACTAAACAGAGATTCATAATGTTGCTGTAAAGTATTATTTGTTCTGTTTGCGACTAGGTTAACATACTTGCTCATTCAATACTCCAAAATGTAGTCACATGTAGTCCTAAACCCATTTTTATTTAACTTTTATCAGCTTGGTAGTTTTTAGAAATAAATTAACATCTCTTGGTATGTTACTTATCAACTGTAACCAACAGAATAAACAACGTGTTTTGTATTTGCCACTTTCACACAATTCAACATAATTCTTAAAGTTTCATGATTTTAATTACATTTTTTTTTTTTTTTACAATGCTTCAAATTTAGTAATAACTTAAACCTAGATTGCGAGTTTTGCGTTAGAGGCTATGCGGTGCAATACCAGCGCTGCTTACGTTAGCAGTGAGCTGGTGTAACGTGCTCGTGGACAATTTCCCCATAGGAATCAATGGGGAGAGCCGGCTGAAAAAAAGTCTAACACCTGCAAAAAAGCAGCATAAAGCTCCTTAACGCAGCCCCATTGATTCCTATGGGAAATACATTTTATGTCTACATCTAACACCCTAACATGAATCCCGAGTCTAAACACCCCTAATCTTACACTTATTAACCCCTAATATGCCGACCCCGACATCGCCGACACCTACATTATAAATATTAACCCCTAATCTGCCGTTCCGGACAGAGCTGCCACCTACATTATACTTATGAACCCCTAATCTGCTGCCCCCAACATCACCAAACCCTACATTATATTTATTAACCCCTACTCTGCTGCCCCCAATGTCGCCGCCACATACCTACACATATTAACCCATAAACTGCCGCCCCAATGTCGCCGCCACTATAATAAACATATTAACCCCTAAACCGCCACACTCCTGCCTCACAAACATTAGTTAAATATTATTAACCCCTAATCTGCCGGCCATAAAATTGCCGCCACCTACCTACATTTATTAACCCCTAATCTGCCGCCCCCAACGTCACCGCCACTATACTAAATGTATTAATCCCTAAACCTAAATCTAACCCTAACCCTAACACCCCCTAACTTAAATATAATAAAAATAAATCTAAATAAAAATTCCTATCAATAACTAAATAATTTCTATTTAAAACTAAATACTTACCTATAAAATAAACCCTAAAATAGCTACAATATAACTAATAGTTACATTGTATCAATCTAGCTTAGGGTTTATTTTTATTTTACATGCAAGTTTGTATTTATTTTAACTAGGTAGAATAGTTACTAAATAGTTATCAACTATTTAATAACTACCTAGCTAAAATAAAGACAAAGTTGCCTGTAAAATAAAACCTAACCAAAGTTACAATTACACCTAACACTACACTATAATTAAATTAATTCCCTAAATTAAATACAATTAAATACAATTAAATACAATTATCTAAAGTACAAAAAACCCCCACTAAATTACAGAAAATAATACACAAATTACAAAATGTTTAAACTAATTACACCTAATCTAATCCCCCTAACAAAATAAAAAAGCCCCCCCCCCCCAAATAAAAAAAGCCCTACCCAACACTAAATTACAAATAGCCCTTAAAAGGACCTTTTGCGGGCATTGCCCCAAAGTAATCAGCTCTTTTAGCTGTAAAAAAAATTACAAATCCCCCCCAATATTAAAACCCACCACCCACTCAACCAAACCTACTCTAAAACCCACCCAATACCCCCTTAAAAAACCTAACACTAACTCCTTGAATATCACCTTACCGGGAGAAGTCTTCATCCAACCGGGCTGAAGACCTCAACGAAGCTGACAGAAGTCTTCATCCAAGTTGGGCAAAGTGGCCCTCCAGATGGGCAGAAGTCTTCATCCAGACAACATCTTCTATCTTCATCCATCTGGCATGGAGCGGGCCCATCTTCAAGACATCCGACGCGGAGCATCCTCTTCATCCGATGGCTAAGACTGAATGAAGGTTCCTTTAAATGATGTCATCCAAGATGGCGTCCCTTCAATTCCAATTGGCTGATAGAATTCTATCAGCCAATTGGAATTAAGGTAGAAAAATCCTCTTGGCTGATGCAATCAGCCAATAGGATTGAGCTGTCATTCTATTGGCTGTTCCAATCAGCCAATAGAATGTGAGTTCAATCCTATTGGTTGATTGCATCAGCCAATAGGATTTTTTCTACCTTAATTCCAATTGACTGATAGAATTCTATCAGCCAATCAGAACTGAAGGGACGCCATCTTGGATGACGTCATTTAAAGGAACCTTCATTGAGTCTTAGCCGTCAGATGAAGAGGAGGCTTCGCATTGGATGTCTTGAGGATGGACCCGCTCCGCGCCGCATGTATGAAGATAGAAGATGCCATCTAGATGAAGACTTCTGCCCATCTGGAGGACCACTTCACCCGGCTTCGTTGAGGACTTCGGCCTGGTTAGATGAAGACTTCTCCTGGTAAGGTGATCTTCAAGGGGTTAGTTTTAGGTTTTTTAAGGGGGTATTGAGTGAGTTTTAGAGTAGGGTTTGTTGTGTGGGTGGTGGGTTTTAATGTTGGGGGGATTTGTAATTTTTTTTACAGGTAAAAGAGCTGATTACTTTGGGGCAATGCCCCACAAAAGGCCCTTTTAAGGGCTATTTGTAATTTAGTGTAGGGTAGGTCTTTTTATTTATTTTGGGGGGGCTTTTTTATTTTGTTAGGGGGATTAGATTATGTGTAATTTATTTATTATTTTCTGTAATTTAGTGTTTGTTTTTTTGTACTTTAGATAATTTTATGTAATTGTATTTAATTGTATTTAATTTAGGGAATTAATTTAATTATAGTGTAGTGTTAAGTGTAATTGTAACTTAGGTTAGGTTTTATTTTACAGGTAACTTTGTATTTATTTTAGCTAGGTAGTTATTAAATAGTTAATAACTATTTAGTAACTATTCTACCTAGTTAAAATAAATACAAACTTGCCTGTAAAATAAAAAAAAACCTAAGATAGATACAATGTAATTATTAGTTATATTGTAGCTAGCTTAGGGTTTATTTTATAGGTAAATATTTAGTTTTAATTAGGAATTATTTAGTTAATGATAGGAATATTTATTTAGATTTTTTTTAATTATATTCAAGTTAGGGGGTGTTAGGTTAGACTTATATTTAGGGGTTAATACCTTTAGTATAGTGGCGGCGACGTTGGGGTGACAGATTAGGGGTTAATAAATATAGGTAGGTGTTGGCGATGTTAGGGACGGTATATTAGGGATTAATAATATTTTACTAATGTTTGCGAGGCGGGAGTGCGGTGGTTTAGGGGTTAATATGTTTATTATAGTGGTGGCAATGTCCGGTTTGGCAGATTAGGGGTCAAAAATTTTATTTTAGTGTTTGCGATGTGGGAGGGCCTCAGTTTAGGGGTTAATATGTAGTTTATGGGTGTTAGTGTACTTTTTAGCACTTTAGTTAAGAGTTTTATGCTACAGCATTGTAGTGTAAAACTCTTAACTACTGACTTTAATATGCGGTACCAGTCTTGACAGGAGAGGGTGTGCCGCTCACTTTTTGGCAGACTCGTAATACCGGCGCTATGCATGTCCCATTGAAAAAAGAGGATACGCAATTTACGTAAGTTGATTTGCGATATTTCCGAGTCTGGCCACAAAAGTGATCGGTACACCTGTACCTGCATGACTCGTCATACCAGCGGGCATTAAAAAGCAGCGTTAGGACCTCTTAACGCTGCTTTTTAAACCTAACGCACAACTCGTAATCTAGCCGAAAGGCAGCAAAAAACTTGAGTACATTAATGAGAGCAAACAACCAGAAGGCCCTTTGGTTGGTTCAATGTAAGGTAGCATTTTTCAGTTCCCATTGATGTCAATCAACCTTCCCTTGTAGTGCACGGGCGAAAAATTAGTTTCGTCAGAAAGATTTGTTTCAGATTTTCTAAACATTTACGCCTAGATTTAGAGTTCTGCGGCCAAAGGGGTGCGTTAGCTACGCGTGCTTTTTTCTGGCCGCACCTTTTAAATACCGCTGGTATTGAGAGTTCACAGAATGGCTGTGTTAGGCTCCAAAAAAGGAGCTTATAGCATATTTAACGCAACTTCAACTCTCGATACCAGCGGTGCTTACGGACGCGGCCAGCTTCAAAAACGTGCTCGTGCACGATTCCCCCATAGAAAACAATGGGGCTGTTTGAGCTGAAAAAAAAACACCTGCAAAAAAGCCGCGTTCAGCTCCTAACGCAGCCCCATTGTTTGCTATGGGGAAACACTTCCTACGTCTGCACCTAACACTCTAACATGTACCCCGAGTCTAAACACCCCTAACCTTACACTTATTAACCCCTAATCTGCCGCCCCCGCTATCGCTGACACCTGCATATTTTTTTAACCCCTAATCTGCCGCTCCGTAAACCGCCGCTACTTACATTATCCCTATGTACCCCTAATCTGCTGCCCTAACAGCGCCGACCCCTATATTATATTTATTAACCCCTAATCTGCCTCCCCCAACGTCGCCTCCACCTGCCTACACTTATTAACCCCTAATCTGCCGAGCGGACCGCACCGCTATTATAATAAAGTTATTAACCCCTAATCCGCCTCACTCCCACCTCAATAACCATATAATAAATAGTATTAACCCCTAATCTGCCCTCCCTAACATCGCCGACACCTAACTTCAAACATTAACCCCTAATCTGCCGACTGGAGCTCACCGCTATTCTAATAAATGTATTAACCCCTAAAGCTAAGTCTCACCCTAACACTAACACCCCCCTAAGTTAAATATAATTTAAATCTAACGAAATAAATTAACTCTTATTAAATAAATTATTCCTATTTAAAGCTAAATACTTACCTGTAAAATAAATCCTAATATAGCTACAATATAAATTATAATTATATTATAGCTATTTTAGGATTTATATTTATTTTACAGGTAACTTTGTGTTTATTTTAACCAGGTACAATAGCTATTAAATAGTTAAGAACTATTTAATAGCTAAAATAGTTAAAATAATTACAAATTTACCTGTAAAATAAATCCTAACCTGTTACAATTAAACCTAACACTACACTATCAATAAATAAATTAAATAAAATACCTACAATTACCTACAATTAAACCTAACACTACACTATCAATAAATTAATTAAATACAATATCTACAAATAAATACAATGAAATAAACTAACTAAAGTACAAAAAATAAAAAAGAACTAAGTTACAAAAAATAAAAAAAATATTTACAAACATCAGAAAAATATTACAACAATTTTAAACTAATTACACCTACTCTAAGCCCCCTAATAAAATAACAAAGACGCCCAAAATAAAAAAATGCCCTACCCTATTCTAAATTACAAAAGTTCAAAGTTCTTTTACCTTACCAGCCCTGAACAGGGCCCTTTGCGGGGCATGCCCCAAGAAATTCAGCTCTTTTGCCTGTAAAAAAAACACATACAATACCCCCCCAACATTACAATCCACCACCCACATACCCCTAATCTAACCCAAACCCCCCTTAAATAAACCTAACACTAAGCCCCTGAAGATCTTCCTGCCTTATCTTCACCATACCAGGTTCACCGATCGATCCAGAAGAGCTCCTCCGATGTCTTGATCCAAGCCCAAGCGGGGGGCTGAAGATGCCCATGATCCGGCTGAAGTCTTCATCCAAGCTGGAGCTGAAGAGGTCCATGATCGGATCAGCCAATCGGATTGAACTTGATTCTGATTGGCTGATTCCATCAGCCAATCAGAATTTTCCTACCTTAATTCCGATTGGCTGATAGAATCCTATCAGCCAATCGGAATTCGAGGGACGCCATCTTGGATGACGTCCCTTAAAGGAACCTACATTCATCGGGAAGTCGTCGGTGAAGATGGATGTTCCGCGTCGGCGGGATGAACATGGATCCGGAAGAAAGAAGATTGAAGATGCCATTGATAGAAGACTTCAGCCGGATCATGGACCTCTTCAGCTCCCGCTTGGATGAAGACTTCAGCCGGATCATGGACCTCTTCAGCTCCCGCTTGGATGAAGACTTCAGCCGGATCATGGGCATCTTCAGCCCCCCGCTTGGGCTTGGATCAAGACATCGGAGGAGCTCTTCTGGATCGATCGGTGAACCTGGTATGGTGAAGATAAGGTAGGAAGATCTTCAGGGGCTTAGTGTTAGGTTTATTTAAGGGGGGTTTGGGTTAGATTAGGGGTATGTGGGTGGTGGATTGTAATGTTGGGGGGGGTATTGTATGTGTTTTTTTTACAGGCAAAAGAGCTGAATTTCTTGGGGCATGCCCCGCAAAGGGCCCTGTTCAGGGCTGGTAAGGTAAAAGAACTTTGAACTTTTGTAATTTAGAATAGGGTAGGGCATTTTTTTATTTTGGGGGTCTTTGTTATTTTATTAGGGGGCTTAGAGTAGGTGTAATTAGTTTAAAATTGTTGTAATATTTTTCTGATGTTTGTAAATATTTTTTTATTTTTTGTAACTTAGTTCTTTTTTATTTTTTGTACCTTAGTTAGTTTATTTCATTGTATTTATTTGTAGATATTGTATTTAATTAATTTATTGATAGTGTAGTGTTAGGTTTAATTGTAGATAATTGTAGGTATTTTATTTAATTAATTTATTGATAGTGTAGTGTTAGGTTTAATTGTAACTTAGGTTAGGATTTATTTTACAGGTAATTTTGTAATTATTTTAACTATTTTAGCTATTAAATAGTTCTTAACTATTTAATAGCTATTGTACCTGGTTAAAATAAATACAAAGTTACCTGTAAAATAAATATTAATCCTAAAATAGCTATAATATAATTATAATTTATATTGTAGCTATATTAGGGTTTATTTTACAGGTAAGTATTTAGCTTTAAATAGTAATAATTTATTTAATAAGAGTTAATTTATTTTGTTAGATTTAAATTATATTTAACTTAGGGGGGTGTTAGGGTTAGGGTTAGACTTAGCTTTAGGGGTTAGGTGTCGGCGATGTTAGAGAGGGCAGATTAGGGGTTAATACTATTTATTATAGGGTTATGGAGGCAGGAGTGAGGAGGATTAGGGGTTAATAACTTTATTATAGTAGCGGTGAGATCCGCTCGGCAGATTAGGGGCTAATAAGTGTAGGCAGGTGGAGGCAACATTGAGGGGGGCAGATTAGGGGGCTAATAAATATAATATAGGGGTCGGCAGTGTTAGGGGCAGCAGATTAGGGGTACATAAGGATAACGTAGGTGGCGGTCGGCAGATTAGGGGTTAATTATTGTAGGTAGCTGGTGGCGACGTTGTGGGGGGCAGGTTAGGGGTTAATAAATATAATATAGGGCAGTCGGCGGTGTTAGGGGCAGCAGATTAGGGGTACATAAGCATAACGTAGGTGGCGGTCGGCAGATTAGGGGTTAAAAAAATGTAATTGAGTGGCTGTGATGTGGGGGGACCTCGGTTTAGGGGTACATAGGTAGTTTATGGCTGTTAGTGTACTTTAGAGCACAGTAGTTAAGAGCTTTAGAAACCGGCGTTAGCCCAGAAAGCTCTTAACTACTGACTTTTTTCTGCGGCTGGAGTTTTGTCATTAGATTTCTAACGCTCACTTCAGCCACGACTCTAAATACCGGAGTTAGAAAGATCCCATTGAAAAGATAGGATACGCAATTGACGTAAGGGGATCTGCGGTATGGAAAAGTCGCGGCTGCAAAGTGAGCATTAGACCCTTTCCTGACTGACTCCAAATACCTGCGGTAGCCTAAAACCAGCTACCGCCAAACTCTAAATCTAGGCCTATGATTGGCTAAATATCAACCATGTGTTGCATTTGTTTCGGTCAAATATAGGATTCAGATTCATTGCTGTTATTCCCAATGGGAACAGCAAATATAGACAACTAATATTACACTATAGGATTCAAACAATTAAAAGAACCCATCTTTCAATGTTAACAGAACATACAACTTTCTGATTCAATGACTATCTTACAGATTCACAAAAGTCCCACAACTGCATGTTCCAATAGCTTTAGTCAAGCCTCCTCTTGTCTCCCACCTCCCTATGCTAGGTTAAGGCTTGATTGGACAAGACTGTATGACTAAACTCCAAAATTTAATGCCTGACTGGCTGTCCCAAACAATAGTCATAGTAATACTATGGCAGGATTGGCCAGGGGATGATGGAACCAGGAATGGTCAGGCCCCCTGTATATCATTACAAACAAAGGAGCTGATTAACCAAACAATATAACTCCTTCCCACTTCCTGCACCTTTTTTGTCACCAAATCAATTTCTTCAAGCAAAAACAAATCAATTTCTTCAAGCAAATAATTGTTCTTCAACTATTTTTGTCAACTTTGCATTTGTCCGAATCCTGAATGCAAATCTCTAGTAATTTTATAAGCAAAAAAAATATCTTACAGTTTTGTGAATTTACCTAATGTATTATTTTTTTGGAAACCATATTAATGGCTATCTCCACCATTTTAAGCATGGCTTGAGTTTGAGTCATCTTCATACAACAACATAGCCTAAACATTTAGGGCCATATTACGAGTACAGCTCAAATTAACTATCCCATATTTTGCGCTTGTCGGGATGCGCTCATATTACGAGTTGAAAGTAAACTGTTTTCACTCTCACACTAGCCCGGCAAATCCAAAAAGCCTAAATTAAAATATCACATGCGCATTCACGTATTCCACGATAGAAGTTAATGGAGAAAAATAAAAGTGGAAAAAAAAACAGTTTTGTGCAAACCTGATAGCATACTCCCATGAAAATTAAAATGTTTCACATTCCATTGTTCTTCAAATACAGGAATATGTTCTATTTATTCATAAATAAATATTTATATATTTATATATCTGATGGATTTTTGGTACAATATGTATCTATACCTATATATATATATATATATATATATATATATATATATATATATATACACATGATTATATATAGGTATAGCCATATACAGATACATATAATATAATATTTATTTAGAAATACATATATTGGAATGTGAAATATGAAATATTTACAGTAAATACACAGTATATCAGTGGTCGCAAACCAGTGGTCCATGAGAAGATGTTGGTGGTCCTTGAGACCATCAAGCAGGACTTAATCTCCTTGGATGGTGTCACACCCATTGCGCCGCAACTCCCTACAGTGCCTGACTGGACATCAGTGAAAACCAACGGAGGAGTTAAATTACAATCTCCCTACGCAACAGAGGTTGGTATAGTCTTGGCTGGAAATAGTGGAATTAAAGTATATAAAAAAAGAAAATCCTAAAAAAAATGTTTTCTCATATTTCATTAATTTTCTTCCCTTTACCTGTCTGTAGTAGTTTTCCTAATTCCTTCAGATGGATTTACAGTACATCACTGTTTGTCTTCCTCCCCTCCATCTACTTTTTTTAAAATTAAATATTAATTATTTTTCATTCTAATAATTTTCCCATGCACAAAGCCATTCCACCTGAATTCCAGTAATTGCCATCCAGTTGATCAGACATATCCCACCAGTATTATAGTCATTGCCAGTAACATCAGTTGTGGTTAGCTCACATCCATATTGAGAGCTTTCTGATATAAACTTAATTTGTGACTAAAATGTCTGTCCATGATCATAAGTAGTTTTGGATAATTCCTAACTGGGTAGGTAACTTAGAAGTCGTGTGGTCCTTTTAAACATAATTATTTTCCCCCCACTTTCTGCCTCTCTGTTTTCAGCTCAAAAGTTGGCACTCACCCTTCATCTGTCATTTGGAAGTATCCTCTCAGTTCTGTCATTCAGTTTGTTAATTCCAAAAAAGAATTCTTAAAAATGTGTAAATATATACATAATGTAAATGGTTATACTAGTTATGTACAGTATGTGTGTGTGTGTATATATAAGGGTCTTCTTGGATACTCACCTTGTAATGAGCAACACTGCTGATTAAACTATTGCATCAAGTTTTGAGTCCTTGGTCCCAGTTTTTTCCTCCTTTGGATATCGAGCCTTTCTGTATATATATATATATATTCACATAAACACACATTATAGAGGTTTGTTAGTGGTCCACGGGATTAAAAATTGTGAGTTTAGTGGTCCCTGAGGTCAGAAAGGTTGACGACCCCTGCAGTATATCACTTTATTAAATATGAATATTGCAAAAATATGATTTTACGTTTTCATCTGCTTAAAGGGACAGTCTACACCAGAATTTGTTATTGTTTAAATAAATAGATAATCTCTTTATTACCCATTCCCCAGTTTTACATAACCAACACAGTTATATTAATACATGTTTACCTCTGTGATTACCTTCTATCGAAGCCTCTGCAGACTGCCCCTTTATGGCAGTGCTTTTGACAGACATGCAGTTTAGCCAATCAGTGCAGAGTCCTAAATAACTCCATAGGAGTGAGCGCTATGTTGTCTATATGACACACATGAACTAGTATTGTCTAACTGTGAAAAACTTTCAAAATGCTCTGAGCTAAGAGGCGGTTTTCAATGGTTTAGAAATCAGTTTGAGCCTACCTAGGTTTAGCTTTTGAAAAAAAAAAACACCAAGGAAACAAAGCAATTTTAATAATACAAGTCAATTGGAAAGTTGTTTAAAATGTCATGCCCTAACTGAATCATGAAAGTTTAAATTTGACTAGACTGTCCCTGAATATTGAATAAATATGCTTTTACATGTTTTCATCTACTTAACTGCAAAGGACTCTAATGCACTTATATATATACTGTATATGTCTATATATGTGCACATATGTATTTATGTGTTTAGATGTGTATATATGTCTGCAAATACATATATACACATATAAATACATATGTACACATATATAGACATATGATATACAGTATATATATATATATATATATATATATATATATATATATATATATATATATATATATATATATATATATATTAAAGCCCTTTGGCTGCATTTTTTTTAACACCTGAAATCTGACATCTTTGAACCTTTATAACTAATGTGGGAAAAATTTGTGCAATATTTGTTTTGAATATTTTTTATTAGATGGTGTTATTATGAGTGTAAGTGTACTTGGAATATATTTTTTATGTGTTTTGTCCAACTTTTATGTTTTGCAAACCAGTTAACCCGAACTCTAAAGTTGCGGTAATCATTATAGCATAAATAGCGATTGCACTCAAGCGATCGTGTTTTCTTTCTACTGGTAATACCAGAAGTAAGCATTTATGCTCCACTCGTAATTTGGCCCATAGACAGCCCTGTAGCCATTAATATATTATAATCAGCTATTACATTTGTACCATTCAGAAACCGACCATCTTAAACACTTCAGTATCTACCATTTAATAGCATCAACTAATTCTTTTTCTCACCTAGATTACGAGTTTTGCGCTAAACAGGGTGTGAAACAAACACAACAAAAGTTGCATTATTTCACCCCCATAGCGCTGCCATTACGAGTTTCTGAAAAGCCTCCTTGTATGTGCGATATGGTGGAGTTAAGCTCCATACCGCACAAAAGCCAAGGACTGAGAATGCGTGCTCAGGAAAAAAGAACTAACACCTGAAGTGCGGAATAGAGATTGCTGTAATGCAACCCCATTGATGTCTATAGGGAAAAAATGTTTACATTTTGAACAGCCTATAGCATTTCAGTAGGTCTAATCCTATTGGCTGTTTTGAACAGCAAATAGGATTTCAGAAGGAATCAATAGGAATGCAAGGGACGCCATTTTGAAACAGTTACCTTGCATTCAACTTCAGTGTTCGGCGGTGACCGTATGAAGAGGATGCTCCACGCAGGATGGGATCAGCTTCCAGGATGGCTCCGCTCCGCGCCGCCTGACCGGAATGGATGAAGACCTTGCGGCCTGGATGGAGATGGATGTCCGGACATCAGAAACCGTGAGTAGATCTTCTGGGGTTCATGTTAGTTTTTTTAAAAACATTTTTTGGGTGTTTTTTTTTTTATTTTAGGTTTTGGGCTTTGAAAAAGAGTTGAATGGCCTTTTAAAGGCAATGCCCATACAAATGCCCCTTTAGGGGCAATGGGTAGCTTAGGTTTTTTTAGAGTTAGTTTTTTTATGTTGGGGGGTTGTTTAGGTGTTAATAACTTTATTTAGTTGCGGTAATGTCGGGGAGCAGCGGAATAGGGGTTAATAACTTTTTAATAGTGGTGGCGATGTCAGGGTGCAGGGAATAGGGGTTAATATATTTAAATAGTGTTAGCGATGTGGGTGGGTGGCAGATTAGGGGTTAATAACTTTATTGAATAGCTGCGATGTGGGTGGGCGACAGATTAGGGGTTAATAGGTTTAATATAGTGTTTGCGATGCGGGAGGGTGGCGGTTTAGGGGTTAAAAGGTAGTTTATGGGTGTTAGTGTACTTTTTAACATTTTAGTTATAAGTTTTTGTGAAACATTTTTGTTACACAAAATCCATAACTACTTCTCTCAGATGGCAGTATGGATTGTGTCGGTATAGGCTGTAACACAAGCTTTTTAGCCTCACCGCACAACCTGTAATACGAGAGCTATGGAAATCCCACGCAAAAACGTAATTTTATTTAGTGCGGGATTGATGTTGCTTACAGGCTAAAATGCTTGCGGTATAGCAATACCGATACGATTCGTAATATGCGTTTCTGGCCATTACGCTGAAATTGCCATTGCAATGCAAAACTAGAAATCTAGGTGTCTGGGAGCTGCTGCACTTAAAAGCAATAGTATCATATGACTATACAAATTAGTTGTACAGCTGATTTTTAGGTATCAAGCAAGAGTTTTTAAGGAAATAACGCTGTGTGGGTCTTTGGAACATACCTGGAGTAATCCTCTGTGGGAGGCATCGGTATTTAAAGACTCGGATTGCTAAGACTGTGTCTATTGGTCTAGAGGTTTCTGGATGGCATGTGATATGTGTTATAAGCCGGGAAACGTTGAATTAAAGATGGACAATTTTCCAACAGTAAATTAAAGTATTGGAGCAGAGGCCCAAAAGGAGTCAATTAAAATCATATGAGAGGTGGGAGGCGTATTGATAGTAGCGGGTCTAAAGTAAAAATCTGTTTTTTGGTACATTCCTCATTTTCTGTGGTCACATATTAGTACTGTGTACAGGCCTGCATAGGCCCCCAAGATTGAAGGGGAATACAGCAAGTGGTCCATGCTATATTACTAGCGGCCTATTTTGGTTGTACAACGGCGGGGAACCGTATAACAAGACACTAGCAAAAGAAAAGTTTCCCCTGCGGAATACAGAGTCAGAAAGCATCACCAACTATCCTAAAAAGTATATTTATCTCAGTATACCAGAGTCTGGTTAGCAGCTGTGCTTAGAGGAGGACGGTTAAAGGCTGAAAGCATGGACAATTTTTCTTTTATGTTTCTGTGTTGTTTTTTTCCTTTTTTTTTCTTCTATTTTTCATTGGTTTTAGGGTTAACCAGCTATGTGCATAACCATTTGAGATAAATATGCAATATTATATGTATATTGCTTGAGATACAGGTCCAGGGATCATAAGATTGTGGTACCTAGAAGGTTGATCACCAGTCTTCTTGAGGCTAGATCATAGAAGCTATTATTACCTGTTATAGTTTGTTAACATAATATCATGTAAGTAAAATAAAGAGCTTAAGGGCCAGATAGCATCCTTAGAGGTAATTGTCTTCCGGGATATATAGGTACCAGTTAGTACACGATATAGAAGTCCCCGACAGTATTAAGACAGTTTGGTAACCTGTTGAAGAAATAAGTTGTGGTAATTGGGATTAATACCCCTGTACAAAATGTTATTGGTTAACTGTTATTATTGTGCATTTTTTTTCTCTTGTATGAAATAATGTTGATGTCTTGCATGGCGTCATAATCACTGAAGATAGAGCCGTGATAGGCTCTTTGGAATAATGAATATTTTTGTCACATTTTACACAAGTTCACTTTTTTTTTTTGGCTTTTCACTTTAGAGGGTGTTTTGTTTACGTTATTGGTGGAACTTAGGACTCCAGGTGTAATAGTGTGTGTTGATAGGTTTATACACTAGTATTTAACTTTCTTTCCAATGGAGAGATTTGTCACTTTGTCAAAAGCTAAATCGCCAGCAATGCCACCTAAACAGCGTGAGAAAAAACTAAAAACCACTGATTTGGAACAGAGCATGAAGGGTCAGGTGCTCCAAGTGGGTAACTATGACGCACAAAGTTTGCTACATCAAATATCTGAATTAATACTACCACAATTTAATGCAATTAAAGCTGAGATATCAGGTCTCACGGATGAGATTAGACAGTTTTCTAGTAGACTAGGGGAGGCAGAAGTGAGAATATCTGAGCTTGAAGACCAGTTTGGTATTCAAAAAAAATTATATAAAGCACAGCAGGATATAATTAAAAATATGCAGTTTAAGGTTAAAGAGCTAGAGGACCGTTCACGTAGGAATAATGTGAAAATAATAGGCCTCCCAGATACTGTTCAGTATCAAGACTTAATTAAATTTACCTCCAAAGATCTCCCAGTATTACTGGGTCTACAAACTTCAAATGTATCTTTTCTGGTGGAAAGGGCCCATAGACTAGGTTCCCCTAGAGTAGATAGTAATGGTATAAATAAACCCAGGCCCATTATGGTAAAATACTTAAACTTTCAAGACAAATTAACAATTATGAGACAGTTCAGACAAAAAAAGTCCAATAATGATAGGACAGGAGAAAATTTTGTTATTTCAGGACTATTCCAGTGAAACCTCTTTGAAATGTAGAGAAATGTCGCCTTTCTGTACATCTATAATACAAAAAGGCGTTCAGGCCAGACTTATGTACCCAGCTAAAATATGTTTTAGGTATAATAAAACATAATGAAAATATTACTTAGGTCCCTATAAGTATGTCTTTGTCATACCAGTAACCTCATGTTAGATACTATCAGTAGTCACATTAGTACTATTACGCCTGTCACCTTAAGTAATTGCTACCTTCCGGTATAAATACTCAGCTAACCCTCACCTCTACGCTTGGTATTGTTAATCCTATCCGGTTCTTCGTGTCAAGTCCTCCTACTTTGATCTTCTAGGACCGTCAGTGTTTACGTGCAGTCTGCGTTCTCACGCTTACCGCTGTACCTCACTCTCACCGTCTCCAAACAGGCAACTTCCTCCAGCTGATCTCCAAGCGGTGACGTCACAAGCTGACCGCCGCTCCATTCCTCTGCTACCTACCGCACTTGCCCTGCTCACCCTTCTCGCTGCATACGATCTCTGCACAGGTTCAGTACTTTATCTTTCTTTGTAAACTTCCATGTTAATGTATATGAGACATCATCATTTAATGATATGAACATTATATTTTCCTACTGCCTCTATGATACCTTCTTGGACTATTTGCTTATTGCCATTGTTGTTTATTCTTCCATATTGCCACACAGATTCTTGCCTACAGAATACTTGATTTATATTTTTTCAGATATTTGTTTTTCAAAACATATTTAATATCTCATGAGTGTAAAGGGGCTTGGAAAATCATCTGTATAACAGAATGGTATACAGTGTTTTTCCCCTGCCACAGATTAACTTTTTGTATCCCAGCACATTTTTTCTGTTCTTATGAACAACTCTCACCACCTAGCTGGGAGACTTACATACACCCCTTATACTCTATATTTATATAGATCTGCAGTTGAGATCCACACATTTAATGAATTTTAACCTTTTTCACAGGGAGTACTGTGATAGAATACCAAGCCAGAAAAATAAACATGGATTTAGCAGACCTAGTAAAACATGTACAGGTCCTTACTGAGAGAGTTGAAACTCTCACTCAGGGCTATAATAATCTCCATCAAGAGAATACAAATTTGAAACTTTATATTAATGAGAAACTACAGTCTCTCAGTCCTACTAATTTAACACCTGATCCTCAACCCAGCCCCCCAGAAAAATTCTCTGGAGACCGTAAGCAATACAGAGAATTCAAGAATGCCTGTCTTTTGTATTTTGCTCTAAAACCTAGGACTTATCCTAATGACCATATCAAATTATCTCCTATCTAAGGGAGGAGCCACGCAGCTGGGGCAATACCTTTTTCAAGACTAGTGACTCCATTTTGCATTCTTTAGAAAACTTCTTTAATGCTATGAGTCAGCTATACGATGATCCTAATAAACAGCTCACAGCAGAAAATAATATGAGATCACTGAAACAAAATAAAAGACAAGTGGAGGAATATATCACCGAATTTAAAAAATGGTCTAAAGACACACTTTGGAATGACCTCTCATTGAGGAACCAATTCCGGTTAGGCCTTTCAGATTCACTAAAAGATGAGTTAGCTAGAATGCAGCTACCTGACTCATTAGAAGAATTAATAAATGTATGTATAACATTTGATAGGAGGATCAGAGAGGAAAGTTGAGAGATATCAGTCAGAATACCCAATTAGAAAAACTTATACTTCAACCTACCCAGAACAAGGCATGAAAGCAACGAATAAAGATTCATCTGAACCTATGGATTTAGGATTTCTAAGAGGACCCCTGAATCAACAGGAAAAGCTCAGAAGGTGCAGTAATAACCTCTGCATGTACTGTGGTGCACCAGACCATACAGTAAAGGACTGTCCTCTATTGCGCTCAAGGAAGGGTAAGCCAGTTATAACTTCTACCTGTTTATCAACTTTAAATAAACATTCAACTCACTGCTCACTATCTGTTCTTTTGCAGTGGGATCAACTTCAAGTGCAAACCCAGGCCATCCTTGACTCAGGGGATAGTTTAAATTACATTGATGTAGAATTTATTCATCATAATAAAATTCAATTAATTAAAAAAGCTAACCCAACTGTTTTACGTTTTATTGATGGCAAACAAATCTCTTCAGGACCCATACATTACCAAACTATACCTCTGCGTGTTACATCAAATCAGTTACATACAGAGTTTATAACTTTCAATGTTATACCTTCACCTCTTTATCCTGCTATTCTTGGAATTACTTGGTTATCATTACATGACCCTAAGATAATTTGGTCCATATCCACAGTAGAATTTAACTCTGATTACTGCAAAAACACATGTTTCCATTCACATGTATTACTTGCAGATTTACCATTAATTCCTCTGCAGTATAAGATATTTTCTGATGTTTTTGACAAAAAAGAGGCTGAAAATCTACCTCCCCATAGAAAATATGATTGTCCTATTGATTTGCTACCTGGCGTGGACATTCTGTATGGGCATATTTTCCCTCTTTCAGAATTAGAATTAGAATTCCTTAAAACATACTTGGAAGAGAATTTAACAAAAGGGTTTATTAGACCCTCGACCTCACCTGCTGGAGCGGGAATATTCTTTGTTCCTAACAAAGATCAGAGTCTTAGACCTATCGTGGACTACCGCGAATTAAATAAGCACATAGTTTAAAAATCGCTATCCGTTACTGTTAATACCGGATTTAATTGAAAGACTCCAAGGCGCATCATACTTCACAAAACTGGGTTTAAGGGGTGCGTACAATTTAGTCCGAATAAAATCAGGGCATGAATGGCTGACCACCTTTCGAACCCGATATGGGTTGTATGAATACACGGTGATGCCCTTCGGGCTATGTAATGCCCCCGCAACCTTCCAGTATCTAATCAACGATATTTTCAAGGACTTACTTGATATATTTCTTATTATCTACTTAGATGACATATTAATCTATCCAAAGACACTTGATTAACACATTCAACAAGTAAAAGTGGTTCTAACCAGGTTACGGGAAAATCAACTTTATGTGAAATTAGAAAAGTGTATCTTCCACGCTAATAAGATAACATTCCTAGGTTATACTATTAGTTCTGAAGGAATTAATATGGAAGATGATAAGATTTCTGCTATTTTACACTGGCCCAGACCTTCAAATAAAAAACAAGTTCAGAGATTCATGGGCTTTGCAAATTTCTACCAGAAATTTATACACAACTTTGCACATATAACTAAACCATTAACAAACTTAACAAAGAAAAACACTCCCTTTTAATGGTGAACAGAAGCACAAATAGTTTTTGACAAATTAAAAAAGTCTTTCACTATTGCACCCATACTACAATTTCCCAACCCTAAACTCCAATACATATTAGAGGTTGACGCTTCGAACATAACTATAGGAACAATTCTCTCACAGAGAGAGGATTTGGCAAAATCGTTACATCCAGTTGCCTTCTATTACCGTACTCTCACTCCAGCTGAAGAAAACTACCCTATTGGAGAAAAGGAACTTTTAGCCATTAAAAGTTCCATGGAACACTGGAGACATCTGCTAGAGGCCACAATAATCCCTATACTCATCTATACAGATAATAGGAATCTGCAGTACCTTAAAACAAACAGGGCATTAACTTCAAGACAGATTCGCTGGAATCTATTCTTTAATAGATTCAACTTTCTCATTACATACAGACCAGCCATAAAAAATCGTAAGGCCGATGCCTTGTCCCGTCAGTTTGATACCACATACAATCTTAATAAAGAGAGTACAATTATTCCTTCTGACCACTTCTTATGTCTTTCTTGTGATCAGCAAGAATTGTTTAAAGCTAAGCAATTAGCTGACCCTTTAATACCCAAATCAGAACTCAATCTTCATGAAGATGGGTTATACTATCACGACCAACAAGTGTATGTACCAGGAACTCTTCGGGAGATGGTAATTCACACAATACATGATTCAACACTCACAGGACACCCAGGAAGTAAAAAGACACAAGAGTTAACAAAAAGATTCTTTTGGTTGCCCACTTTTATCCATTATGTGACAGAATATATACAGTCCTGCAAGGTTTGTGTCACTTCTAAAAAGGGAAAGAATGCTCCCTATGGGCAATTACTACCTCTACCCACTCCAGAACGACCATGGCAAGATATTGCCTTAGATTTCATAGTAGATCTACCAGTAGCTAATAAACAAAATACAATAGTTGTAGTAGTTGACCTATTCAGCAAAATGGTACACTTCGTACCCTACCACAAATTACCTACTGCCCTAGAGACTGTTAACATAGTATTCAATAATATATTCAAATTACATGGTCTCCCAAATTCCATCACTTCTGACCAAGGAACGCAATTCACTAGCAGATTCTGGAAGGAACTCTGTATCAAATTTGGAATCAAAAGAAAGTTATCATCTGGGGGGCGGAGCTAGCCAGCATCGAGAGCAGACGTGGGTGCTTGGAGCTCCTCGGCTATAACTGATTAAACTGGGCAAATACCCAATTTTACTAAGGACTAAAACTTTTAAAATGCTCAGGGATTAAGGGTAATTACATCCTTTGGTCCTTTAAGGAGTAAAAAATCCGAACTGTGGACTTTAGAGCTGCTTTAGCAATATTGCGATCTGGGGCCTGTAACATCTCATGGGATAGCGTGGGTACGATTCCCCTAATATAACTACAATATCTGCGATATAAATATGGAGGTTACAATAAATAAGTTTGAAGATGAGGTCTGTGAGACTCTGAAAGATCAGTTTACAGGACTGAACCTGCTTCTAGCACAACTCCTCAAAAATGCATATACCTCACATGATATGCAAGATGGCGGCGAAGGAACAGGATTTGTTAAAGACAAGCCGGACCACTCGGCGGGGTATAAAAGATTCCAAAGTCAAACCACTACCAGCTATAGAGCAGATATGTTTGAAAAGTCGGAAAGCCAAGAGTGGGGACATATAGCTGTAGAGGAAATTGCTATCCGTCTGCAACTTCTTTACATGCTAGAGCAGCTTGTACTTACGGAAGCGGCTGACATTTTGCCAGGAGATGACGACCATCAGTGCAGCTTAGGTAGTGGAAGACTACAGGGCAGGCTGAAAAAGTTGTTCCTTCGATGTGTTGCACCGGTCTCAGAGGAAGTTGGGGGACTGAAGCTGATCACCAATGCGAATGATCCCACGGGAGGGACAATACTCATGCTGACCCAGACCCAGACGGCTGATTTTGCCACTCTAACTCAAAGACAGGTAGACGCTCTCCATTTCCCAAGTCCGTACCAAGGAAGCGCTATGCAGAACCTGTATGTCCAGTTTTATGTGCCCTGCGCTCAAATGCCGATACCAAAGACTAGGACAACATCTACTATGGGCATAGGTTAAATGACTGGGTTTTTATGGCTAGTGACAACAGCCTAATTTAATCCTCAGGAGATGCGTAGTGACACTTCTCTATTTGTTATTTTAATTTACTTATGAAGCACACCATCATTGTTTTCCATATTATTGTATGTTGGTTCAGTATGTTCAACTTGGTTTTGTTGCCATTTGCATGTTTTATATTGCGTATTCTGTACTTCTGGTCTGGTAAGAGAGATAGCTTAGATAGATAGCACGTTGTTAGATAAGTTGAGGAGAGCTAGAATACTAAGCCCTACGTAATGCCTTCTTTGCTTAATGAAACCATATTATGAGTTTTAGTTTATAGATTCACAATTATCTGTTAGTTGGTAAGCTGGTGCATTTTGGGTATTCTACATGGGAGCGAAGTTTATCCTATGCAGTGCTAAATTGTTTATATCCTTTGTGTTAGATCTTGAACATAAGATAGGGGTTTCCCTACACAAACCTTAGACACTGCTCTGCCAATATCTAATGAAAAACTCTGCTTTTCTGTTGGTGAACATACTAATATCTGCACATCCTATATATTACAGTCTATATTGCAGTACAAAAGTTGTTGAGAACTTCGCTAGGCTAATTAATAGCATATAGTTTTCTTATAAAGCAAAGATATAGTTCGATGTATACTATATTTTATCTGATACTTTGACCTTCTAGGCAACTCAGGCTCATATATTACACGAGCCACTGAACAATGCCCTGCTATGCTTCAATATCAATTTTACCCTTCTGTTATTTTATATTTATCTTGCATTACAGCTGACGTCATAGGATAATTCATTTATATATACTCTTGGTATACACAGATTTCTCTGATAAGAGGTTTGTAAATATTTGGGATCTAACAGGATTTCTAGGTATCAACACAGCCTAATTTATACTACCGAAGTCGCCATTTTCAAAATAATGTGATATTCTTTAGGACAACCTATATGTGTGTTAATGGTTGACGTTTATTGACTGAATGATAGATAAAGTAACCCAATGTTAATACTATCTAGGTCGGGACACGTGATCCGCCCTGTTGTGTGGTATAGGGCCCATGTCCACACAGTAGGGGGGTCTGATATGGTATAGATGACATTCACATATTGTACCACAGTTCTAACATGCAGGATATAATTCAGTATTTCTGTTGAAGGCCTATTTTGAATATTTTATTAGACTTCTAGTTTATAGCACACCTCAATGTGTCCTGCGATACTAAATACAAGCAGCTGGAACTTATATCCTGAACTAGATTATATTTCTAGTAGTCCCATAATATTATATACGGTTCAATGACAGCAGTGAGCAGCTTCTCCCTAATTCTGGGCTAAGGACATTCTTGGTCCGCCTTTCTTTTGCTTTCTCATAGTGATAGTGGGTCTAATCTTATACTTTTAGTTAGCGGGACCCGATTTCCCCCCTAAGGGTTTTCCCTTAGTAAATGCTCCACATTTTAGCTGCTTCACCCACTATAGGCAATGCTATATGATGTAATATATTTCAATGAGGTCTTACTAGGACCATTCTTACTTAACTCACTGTGCTCCTCTATATGATTGTTTTAATATGACAAATGCCACATTTAGTTATTGCCAAACAGAGTTAGCTAGCATTGTAAAGTCTACAATTGACATTGCATATTTTCCGGTGATGTTTTGGTTTACTAATAGTATAAAGTGTCTTCAGCTTAGCAGAACTGAGACTAACTAAATTATATTCTCTTCCCAAACATGAAAATTGCCAGTCCATATAGATAATTTAGATCTAGGTAAAGCAACAATGATAGCCCTTGGCTGCTTATATTTGGCTAGTTATTATCCATGTTACAGAGTGTAGGTATATGTGGTCTACCTTCATGGCCTCAACTGTCTAGTTATATATTATAAACTGGTTGGCTCCGATTACCCCCCTAGGGCTCACGCCTTAGTATATGTTTACTTAGTAAACCAAGGAACGTAGATTCCCTTGAATTTCACTTCTATCAAACACAAAACTGGTACAATGTAGCGGCTAGCGATATCCTTATTCAAGTATTACATAATAATAGTAATCTCCTTTCTCATTGTATTTTTTCTAAGGATTTAACTAGTCTACGGAGATTTCTATTTGTATGGGCTTAAATATGGCCCTATAGGCTATATCTTTGAATTCATTCATAAATCTTGGCAATTACAGCCATAATGGCTCAAAAAGGACCCCATATTTTTATTTGAAAATCTATCAAACACAAGACTGGTACAATGTAGCGGCTAGCAATATCCCCATTCAAGTATTACATAATAATAGCCCTGCTAATCTCCTTTCTTATTGTATATTTTCTAATGATTTAACTAGTCTAAGGAGATTCCTTTTTGTACGGGCCGAAATATGGCCCTATAGGCTATATATTTGAATTTTTTTTCATAACTTTTGACAATTATAGCAATATGGGCTCCAAAAGGGCCCTATAGTTTTATTCGAAAATCTGAGGTTAGTTCTTTTTACTTTTATTAACCACATAGGTAGAACTTCTTTACTAGTGTTTGGTTCAGTTTTTAGTTTTTGTTCTCTCTACATGTAGAAGTGCAAGACTTTATGTATGTTTATAGTATTGTGGTGATGCATGCTATATGTACGGTACTGTATACCTTATTATATATCCTCACGGGTTGAGGATTTTTCTAAATGATTGCTATGTACTGTTATATTCTTTACCTCAATAAAAAAATATAAAAAAAAAAAAAAAAAAAGAAAGTTATCATCCGCATATCATCCACAAACCAACGGGCAGACCAAGAAAACAAATCAATGGGTTGAACAGTATTTACGCTGTTTTACTACTGCGAAACAGGACAATTGGTCAGAATTACTATCACATGCCGAATTCGCGTTTGACAATACCTACCATAACTCTATCAAAACCACACCATTCTATGGCCTAGATTTGGAGTTTGGCGGTAGCCGTGAAAACCAGCGTTAGAGGCTCCTAACGCTGGTTTTAGGCTACCTCCGGTATTTGGAGTCACTCAAAAAAGGGTCTAACGCTCACTTTTCAGCCGCGACTTTTCCATACCGCAGATCCCCTTACGTAAATTGCGTATCCTATCTTTTCAATGGGATTTTTCTAACTCCTGTATTTAGAGTCGTGTCTGAAGTGAGCGTTAGAAATCTAACGACAAAACTCCAGCCGCAGAAAAAAGTCAGTAGTTAAGAGCTTTCTGGGCTAACGCCGGTTCATAAAGCTCTTATCTACTGTACTCTAAAGTACACTAACACCCATAAACTACCTATGTACCCCTAAACCGAGGTCCCCCCACATCGCCGCAACTCGATTAAATTTTTTTAACCCCTAATCTGCCGACCGCCAACTACGTTATCCTTATGTACCCCTAATCTGCTGCCCCTAACACCGCCGACCCCTATATTATATTTATTAACCCCTAATCTGCTCCTCACAACGTCGCTGCCAGCTACCTACACTTATTAACCCCTAATCTGCCGTCCGCACGCCGCCGCCAGCTACATTATCCCTATGTACCCCTAATCTGCTGCCCTAACACCGCCGACCCCTATATTATATTTATTAACTCCTAACCTGCCCCCCACAACGTCGCCGCCACCTACCTACAATAATTAACCCCTAATCTGCCGACCGCAAAGAGCCGCCAGCTACATTATAGCTATGTACCCCTAATCTGCTGCCCCTAACACCGTCGACCCCTATATTATATTTATTAACCCCTAACCTGCCCTCCCTAACATCGCCGACACCTAACTTCAATTATTAACCCCTAATCTGCCGACCGAATCTCGCCGCTATTCTAATAAATGTATTAACCCCTAAAGCTAAGTCTAACCCTAACATTAACACCCCCCTAAATTAAATATAATTTTAATCTAACGAAATTAATTAACTCTTATTAAATAAATTATTCCTATTTAAAGCTAAATACTTACCTGTAAAATAAATCCTAATATAGCTACAACATAAATTATAATTATATTATAGCTATTTTAGGATTAATATTTATTTCACAGGCAACTTTGTATTTATTTTAACCAGGTACAATAGCTATTAAATAGTTAAGAACTATTTAATAGCTAAAATAGTTAAAATAATTACACATTTACCTGTAAAATAAAACCTAACCTAAGTTACAATTAAACACTACACTATCAATAAATAAATTAAATAAAATATCTACAATTACCTACAATTAAACCTAACACTACACTATCAATACATTAATTAAATACAATATCTACAAATAACTACAATGAAATAAACTAACTAAAGTACAAAAAATAAAAAAGGACTAAGTTACAAAAAATAAAAAAATATTTACAAACATAAGGAAAATCTTACAACAATTTTAAACTAATTACACCTACTCTAAGCCCCCTAATAAAATAACAAAGCCCCCCAAAATAAAAAATGCCATACCCTATTCTAAATTACTAAAGTTAAAAGCTCTTTTACCTTACCAGCCCTGAACAGGGCCCTTTGCGGGGCATGCCCCAAGAAGTTCAGCTCTTTTGCCTGTAAAAAAAAACATACAATACCCCCTCCAACATTACAACCCACCACCCACATACCTCTAATCTAACCCAAACCCCCCTTAAATAAACCTAACACTAAGCCCCTGAAGATCTCCCTACCTTGTCTTCACCATACCAGGTTCACCGATCCGTCCTGGCTCCAAAATCTTCATCCAACCCAAGCGGGGGCTAGACATCCATCTTCCGGCGGCTGAAGAGGTCCAGAAGAGGCTCCAAAGTCTTCATCCTATCCGGGAAGAAGAGTAGATCTGGACCGGCAACCATCATCTTCCAAGCGGCATCTTCTATCTTCATCCGATGAGGACCGGCTCCATCCTGAAGACCTCCACCGCGGACCCATCTTCATCCGGCGACGTCCAACTGAAGAATGACGGTTCCTTTAAGGGACGTCATCCAAGATGGCGCCCCTCGAATTCCGATTGGCTGATAGTATTCTATCAGCCAATCGGAATTAAGGTAGGAATATTCTGATTGGCTGATGGAATCAGCCAATCAGAATCAAGATCAATCCGATTGGCTGATCCAATCAGCCAATCATATTGAGCTCGCATTCTATTGGCTGTTCCGATCAGCCACATTTACATTTATTAGAATAGCGGTGAGCTCCAGTCGGCAGATTAGAGGTTAATAATTGAAGTTAGGTGTCGGCGATGTTAGGGAGGGCAGATTAGGGGTTAATACTATTTATTATAGGGTTAGTGAGGCGGATTAGGGGTTAATAACTTTATTATAGTAGCGCTCAGGTCCGCTCGGCAGATTAGGGGTTAATAAGTGTAGGCAGGTGGAGGCGACGTTGTGGGGGGCAGATTAGGGGTTAATAAATATAGGGGTCGGCGATGTTAGGGCAGCAGATTAGGGGTATATAGGGATAATGTAAGTAGCGGCGGTTTACAGAGCGGCAGATTAGGGGTTAATAATAATATGCAGGGGTCAGCGATAGCGGGGTCGGCAGATTAGGGGTTAATAAGTTTAAGGCTAGGGGTGTTTAGACTCGGGGTACATGTTAGAGTGTTAGGTGCAGACGTAGGAAGTGTTTCCGCATAGCAAATAATGGGGCTGCGTTAGGAGCTGAACGCGGCTTTTTTGCAGGTGTTAGGTTTTTTTTCAGCTCAAACAGCCCCATTGTTTCCTATGGGGGAATCGTGCACGAGCACGTTTTTGAGGCTGGCTGCGTCCGTAAGCAACTCTGGTATCGAGAGTTGAAGCTGCGTTAAATATGCTCTACGCTCCTTTTTTGGAGCCTAACGCAGCCATTCTGTAGACTCTCAATACCAGAGTTATTTTTATGGTGCTGCCAGAAAAAAGCCGGCGTTAGCTACGCGGGTCCTTACCGACAAAACTCTAAATCTAGCCATTTGTTAATTATGGATTCCACCCAACCTACCAATGGGATTCCACCATACAGAGTAATTCTCCTATGGTAAACAATTTAATCAACACCATTTCAGACACATTCACTTTAATTAAATATAACATCAATCAAGCTAAGATTCAACAAAAGAAATACTATGATAATCGGAGAACCACCTCACCCATCTACTCTGTAGGGGATTATATATGGCTATCTACACGCAACCTCAAATTACATTTTCCCTCAAAAAAGCTCTCCTCAGTCTTCATTGGTCCATTTCCAATATCAATCAAAACACAGTTACTTTAATATTACCTCCTAACATGACAATCCATCCAACCGTCCATGTGTCCCTTCTAAAATCCTATAAGACTCTTCATGGACACTCTCCCACTATTCCATTCGTTCCTGAACTCCAGGACCCACCTAGTGAATATGAGGTTCATAGCATTATTGACTCCCGAAGAGTTGGGGGTGTACTTCAATACCTTATACATTGGAAGGGTTACCCAGATGAGGATGATACTTGGGAGCCAGCTTCTCAAGTCTCTGCTCCACGGCTGACAGCACTTTTTCATTGACGGCACCCGGATCGACCCTCACCTGATCCCCGGAGGTGATCTTTGGAGGGGGTGTCCTGTCATACCAGTAACCTCATGTTAGATACTATCAGTAGTCACATTAGTACTATTACGCCTGTCACCTTAAGTAATTGCTACCTTCCGGTATAAATACTCAGCTAACCCTCACCTCTACGCTTGGTATTGTTAATCCTATCCAGATCTTCATGTCAAGCCCTCCTACTTTGATCTTCTAGGACCGTCAGTGTTTACGTGCAGTCTGCGTTCTCACGCTTACTGCTGTACCTCACTCTCACCGTCTCCGAACAGGCAACTTCCTCCATCTGATCTCCAAGCGGTGACGTCACACGCCAGACATTACATTATTACAAGAGACCCACCTGCAAGATGAGGAAATGGGTAAACTTAAATGTAAATGGGTAGGAGAAATAATATCAGCCCCCGGTCCTAAATGTAAAAGAGGGGTAGCAGTCCTATTCTCTAAAAACTTTAAATATAAAATTGTATTTCAGGAGCAGGATCCAGGGGAGAGATATATTATACTCGGTATCGAACATGGTAAAACTTCATTAATTATCTGCAATGTATATGGCCCAAACAGATTAGAGCCTGGGTTTAGGGATGACTTATACATTAAACTTTTCCTTTTATAAATAAGAATATGATCATTGCTGGGGACTTTAATATGACATCGGTCCCAGTGATGGATAGAACAAGGTCTGGCAACTGTCGTATAGGCAGAAAGGTGGAAGAAAGACTATTTAGAGCCTTCCGAAACAAATTAAATCTTTATGATATTTGGTGGATAAAGAACCCAGATATGAGACCCTTTTCATGTGTATCTAAAACCCATAGAGTAATGTCCCGTATAGATCTTTTTTTAATAAATGAGTCTATGTTATCTCTAGACCTAAGTCCAATGATAGATGACATAGTTATTTCGGATCATGCGATAATTGGCCTAGAGATAGATGGTATTAGACCCTGGAAGTCTGGAACTAATAATTCCCAAAAATATTTGGTTCAGGATATTGATTTTAATAGATTCTTAGTGCATAAATGGAAACAGTACAGATTAGAAAATAAAAACTATTATCATAAGATAAGCCACAAAAGCAGTTCTTTGCGGTGAAATAAAAGCTTATTTAGTTAAATGGAAAAAGAAAATGCGAGCCCGGGATATTAAATTAGCAAATCAATTAAAAAATAACTATAAAATATACATTAACAACTCTAATGAAAAAACTTGGGCCAGATATATGAAAGCCAAAGCAGAAAGAGAGGGATTCATAAAAGTTAAAATTGCAAATCAGGATAGGACGGCAAATGCCTTCTTTTCCAGTTATCAGAGAAGGTCAGCAAAATTTTTATCTAAAATAAGTAAGGGTGGAAATGATGGGAAGATAAATATTAGTAGTATCAAAATAGGGGATATAAGAACTACATCGCCAAAGGAGATTAGCCGACTAATGTATGAACATTATCGAGAAATCTATACAGTAGGATCATGTAATGAAATGGCTAAAGAGCAATTTTGGAATGAAGTGCACCTCCCACAAATAACTTTATAGGAACTTGCAGAATTAAATAAACCTATAACAGAAGAGGAAATTTTAATAACTATAGATAAGGCTCAACTAAATAAAGCTCCAGGTCCGGATCAAGTCCCCGTGGAATTTTATAGAATACTTAAAAGTGAAATTGGGGGCACTCTGCAAGATCTATTCAACCAATATTTTATTAAAAATCATGCAGAATCTAGTCTCTTCTGTGCATCCACAGTCATTTTATTACATAAAAAAGATAAAGATCCGGACAACCCTAATGCTTATAGACCAATATCATTATTAAATAATGACTACAAATTTATGACAGCTATAGTTGCAGATAGACTGAAGAAATACATAAATAAGCTGATACATAGTGATCAATCAGGATTTATGCCAGGAAGAAACATATCAAAGAACATACAAAAAGTTTTATTAGTTTTGAGTCATTATTGGAACAAAACTAAAAGTGAAGTTAAACCAGGGGAAGTAGACTTGGCTCTCCTAACTTTGGATGCGGAAAAAGCATTTGATGCAATTGTCTGGGATTACTTATTTACTTCAATATCCCGATTTGGTATCACAGGTAATTTTCTTAATTTTATTAAATTGATTTATAAGGTGCCCTGTTCTACACTTTTTGTAAATGGACATTTCTCACCAAAAATAACGTTGACTAAAGGGACTAGACAAGGCTGCCCACTGTCACCACTACTGTTTAATCTCTCGATAGAACCACTAGCGGTCAGGCTTAGACAAGTGTTAGAAGGAATTAAGTTGGGAGATGATAATGCTATTTTATCTTTATATGCAGATGACTTAATACTTTTTTTTATCTAAAACAGCTCAAAGTATACCTTTTGTATCAGGAATAATTAATGAATTTGGCTCTTTTTCAGGCTACAAAATAAACTATGCAAAATCAGAATTATTATGGATAAAATGGCCTAAAAAGTATATATTCCACCATCCTTTTCGAGAGGTTGAGCAAATTAAATATTTAGGGCTATATCTAAGTTTAAATCCAGAGATGTGGTATACATTAAGCCATGCCAAAAATTTTTTTGAATGTTCCATAGTTTTAGAAAAATGAAGACCACTACCCATTTCGGTTTCCGCTAGAATTATGATGTTGAAAACATTATTTATTTCCATGATTGTTGTTTATAATGCAGAATCTTCCAATCTTTATAAAGAATGTGGATATGAAGAGATATGATAAAGAATGTAAAGCCTTTATTTGGGGTGGAAAGAGGGTGAGACTCTCAAAAAATACTTTATATCTAGATAAAGATTTCGGAGGGTTTGGTCTTCCTAATCTTAAAATATATAACCAGGTTTCAATGTTAAAAATAGCAATTGATTGGATCACGGAAAAAGATAACTGTTCCTTTATAGATATGGAGGGTAGCATAATAAAACCTTTTACCTTAAAAGCTATCTTACATACTCCTATAGCTAAAATGCCAGCAGTGATATTAAATATCAAGATCATTAGTAATATAGTTAAAGTATGGCAGAAATTCTGTTTAGACCTAAAAGTTAACTTTAGGTTTTCTAAGTTTCTTCCTATTATAGGGCATCCGGAGTTTGTGCCAGGACTAAGTTTTGGTATTTTTCATCACTGGAGAAAGAAAGGGTTAGAATTCATACAGCAATTAACCGATAAGGAGACGGGGGTCTTCAAAACATTCTTACAGATACAAAAATAATATGCCATTCCTAGGCAGCATTTCTATGCTTTTTTACAGGCCAGACAATTCTATAAACACATAACACAAAATTCCTCCGGCTGTGCACAGATATAATCTGGGTTTCAAATTTATGAGGCGGGCTTTCATTCAAAAGCAATTTGGTATAAGATGATAATGAAAAATCTGGGTGATATGCATCTAGAAACTCTCAGTCAAAATGGCAAAAAAATATTCCCTGATATTTTAGGCCAAGATATTAAACGGAGTATAGTGACAGTTGGTTACAAGTATACGGCTTGGAAAGAATCTCATAGTTATTTGCTAAATTTCGCTTACATTACCCCTATGCGATTAGCTAAATGGGATAAGAATTCTAAAGGGAACTGCTTTCACTGTTATGCCCCTCGGGCTGATATTGTCCATTGCCTATGGTGCTGCCCGAGGATATACCAGTTTTGGAAGAAAGTAGCGTTTTGGTTGAATAGGTCTTTGAGTCAAAGGGTGGTTTTTACGCCTGTATTTTTTTTTTATCTTTGATAAACAGTATGCAAAAGAAGAATATGCTTTAATTATTACAGCAATACAAATTGCAAGGAATTTAATCTTCCTGTACTGGAAAGGCAAAAAGTACCTGAGTCTAGCAGAATTTGCACAAAAAATGATTGCCCAACTAACCATAGAGCAATTGAACATAGAGCCAAATAATGAAAGACAATTGAAAGATTTCTACTTAAAATGGGTGGATACTATTAGATTGCAACCACTGGAGATGCAAGCAGATATCCTGAAACCTTTATATAAAGCAGGCCTTATATCTCCGGGAGAGATATAGCCCCGGATAAGTCTACACCCATATAGATAGGCTATATTTGACCTAGGAAGGCTGATTGTAGATTAGTTTTCTTACTCCTAGATTGATATAGTATTTTAATCTTCTGGGTCTTAATAATTACCTTTTTTTTTCTCCCGGTTTAGTTGTCTTGTTGTGTGTTCTCTCGTCCTGTTACATTATGTAGGTTTATTACAAATAGGTTTTGAAAACCCCCAATTCATGGTCTAAGAAGTAATTGTTTTTTGGTAATTGAGAGTCTTTTTGAAAGGTAAAAACATTTTTATAGAGGGATTCCTATAAAAGAAATATTGAAAGGATACTTGCTATATATGTTATGTGACTTGTGATGTTACCTGTTCAATTGTGTCGCCTTTTTTTATTTTATTAATTGTATTATGAATTGGTATTTAAATAAATAGATTAAAAAGAGTTTTTAAGTAGTGTAAATGCTCAGAATACAATAATCCTCCACATACCATTAATATCCCCTGCAATAAAGTCAAACAGCACCCTACCCTCATTGCAATCAATCCTTACTGCAACTGACCCTAACTACCCACAATATGATTAAACTATAACTTCTGCTAACTTAATGCTATTGCAATTAAACACTTACAGTGGCACTCTCCTAGTGCAACTTACCCTGTATAACTGTGATGTTGTATATTTGCAATTAAACCTTATCATTACCCAGTCCATAAGCAATATTCCACATAACAACCAAATGACCCCCAGGGGACCCCCTATTGCAAACAACCTACTATATAATCCTCTATAATCACCCCTACTACAAGATCTGAACTACAGTAAACACACTCTCCAACCTCAAACCCCCAATCACTTAGCCAATCTATATATTTTCACTTAAATTGTATTAGCCAGCCAGGAGAGCTCAGTTTAGACAATGATTTCCCCATCTATAACCATGATTTAAAAACCCAATTAAGTATTCAGCACTGATATTTTTTATTATAGGAGGGAATACCTTTGAAGAACCAGAATGTAGTAATGTAGACAAAAGAGGTTAATAGGATACTAAAGTGAAAATTATACTTTCATGTTTAGAGAGCATACAATTTACTTCCATTATCAAATTGTGCACTGTTTGTATATTTATTCTTTCTGAGGCACCAGCTCTTACTGAGCATGTGCACAATATATATATATATATATATATATATATATATATATATATATATATATATATATATATATATATATATTATTTGCTTTGTTGTCATGATACAGGAGCAGAGAAATAGGAGAAAATTACATATTTTTCTGAAAAATATCTACTGATCATTTTAAATTTAGAAGAAGTGCTTTAGCAATGTCTTTTTATAATACATTTGTTACAATAATGTAATTCTACTGTATTTGCTCATCCTTTAAAGAATGAAGGTTCCTTTACCCAAATTCCAGGTAACTAAAAATTAATAGGTTGTTACATGTTACAGGATTTTGCTATTGGGAAAAGGATTGTGTAGAGGGGGCTTTTGATGGTAAGCATATGATGGGTTTAGATTAATGTATATGGATGTTTTTTAATGGGAGATTGTGTTGGGGAATATTTGTGATATGGAGTTTATTGGGTATTAAGGGGTTTGTTATACAATTGTGAAATGCTTATGCATATGATTAAAAGCACTGGGACACAATCATGATAGCCCTGGGTCAGAGTTGAGCATAGGGTTCATATGAATAGGACAGTATCATGATTCAGGAGATAGAATCTGGTCAGGGTTAATTGTGTTTACACAGAGTTTTAAGTTAACCTTAATTGGGGTTTGAGGGCTGGGCAGTAGCTGTTTTTATTACTTCCACTACTAATAGTGGGGGATATTATAATTAATATTAAAGGACTATAATGTGGGTGTTTCTGTAATATAAATATCACTATTATAATGGTTTGGTCCAGAAACTTCCAGCGGTTTTTAACGACTGGTTGCTATGAGCAGCCACCTATTATTATTATTTTATTATTATTATTATAGGTGGCTGGTCATAGCAACCAGTCGTTAAATCTGTTATTACCTTGGGTCTGATTGCAATGTTGTAAAGGTATCTGCATCGCATTCGGAAGTGCATGTGAAATGTTCTAAAGTAATCAAATGAAATGTTCTAAAGTAATCAAATGATTGTTTGAAGGTAGTTTTACAAAGTGTATTAGTACACTTCACTGAGTGATGCAAGGGTTCTTTGCCAGTAGCAGAATGTTCAATACTGTAGCCTTGCTATCTGCAGCAAGGGTTAATGTAAATGATCCCTTTAAACAGTGTGTAATAGCAATGACAATTTACATTTGTGAACTTAAAACGTTTTAGTTTCAAAACAGTAGTTACATTTTTAAATAAATAAAAGTATTTCAGCTAAGGCATTATGGGTATACTGTGGCTCGTAAGTGTTTCATGAGCGTAACAAGTATAACTTATAAGTATAATTATGAAACCAAGTTTGCAGATATGTTCTAATGAAAGAATACACATCAGTTAAGATGGACATTTTTACACATACATGTCTCGCCAATCTTTCATTAAAAATTATATAAAATATATTATGGCCCCATTTATCATTGTCGGCCAGATAAGGTTCACTGTCAGGAACTGCACAACTAATTTCACTAGAGCAGGGCTGTCAGTCAACATGATCAAAACTGGATGATTTAACTCTGCACGGTGAGGTGGTGGTGAAGGAGCTAATTAGTTGCAGTATTAACATCTCCAACGGAAGTGACAAGTAGTTACAGTATCTCACAAAAGTGAGTACACCCCTAACATTTTTGTAAATATTTTATTATATATTTTCACGTGACAACACTGAAAAAATTACGCTTTGCTACAATGTAAAGTAGTGAGTGTACAGCATGTATAACAGTGTAAATTTGCTGTCCCCTCAAAATAACTTAACACACATCCATTAATGTCTAAACCATTGGCAACAAAAGTGAGTACACCCCTAAGTGTAAATGTCCAAACTGGGCCCAAAGTGTCAATATTTTGTGTGGCCACCATTATTTTCCAGCACTGCCTTAACCCTCTTGGACATGGAGTTTACCAGAGCTTCACAGGTTGCCGCTGGAGTCCTCTTCCACTCTTCCATGACAACATCATGTTGCTGGTGGATGTTAGAGATCTTGCGCTCCCCCACCTTCCATTTGAGGATGTGCCACAGATGCTCAATAGGGTTTAGGTCAGGAGACATGTTTGGCCAGTCCATCACCTTTACCCTCAGCTTCTTTAGCAAAGCAGTGGTCGTCTTGGAGGTGTGTTTGGGGTCATTATCATGTTGGAATACTGCCCTGCGGCCCAGTCTCCGAAGGGAGGGGATCATGCTCTGTTTCAGTATGTCACAGTACATGTTAGCATTCATGGTTCCCTCAATGAACTGTAGCTCCCCAGTGCCGGCAGCACTCATGCAGGCCCAGACCATGACACTCCCACTAACATGCTTGACTCTAGGCAAGACACACTTATCTTTGTACTCCTCACCTGGGGCGAGATTACATATGTAGTGCAGGCTTCAGCACAAGCGTTGCAACACGCGCCGCTCGTAATGTCCAGTAATGAGCATAAATACAAATTTCTGGAGAAATGAGCATAAATACAAATTTTTGGAGTCGCCAGTGACTTACGGCACTTTAGAAACTGCCGGCGCCTAAGAAAAGTAAAAAAATAATATCAAATCCCGTAAAAGTCTAACACACCTCCCAAAAATAAGCCTGACGCGTAAAACCCCTATATCTGCCATCAAACCCACATCGGAACTAATAAAAGTATTAACCCCTAAACCGACAACCCCACACAACGTAATATCCCTATTTAAACTATGAGCCCCTAAATCCGCCATCAAACCAACACCGCTAGTACTAACTAAAGTATTAACCCCTAAATCCACCATCAAACCCACACCTCAATAAACCTATTAAAGTATTAACCCCTAAATCCGCCAACCCCGACATTGCAAACTACCTAATAAAACTATATACCCCTAATCCGCCATTAACCCACAATGCAAACTACCTATTAAAGTATTAACCCCTAAACCGCCAAAGCCCACAATTCAATAAACCTATAGAAGTATTAACCCCTAAACCGCCAAAGCCCACAACGCAAATAATTAAATTACTAAGCCTCCTATTCTAACACCCCCTAACCTAACACCCCCTAAGCTAATACCCCCTAAATAAACCCAAATAACAAATACTAAAGTTATTAACTAATAAAATAAAAAAATCTAACACTAGTTTAAAAATAAAAAAACTAAGTATAAATTAAAGAGACAGTCTAGTCAAAATTAAAATTCTGGTGTAGACTGTCCCTTTAAACTACAATTACATCAAATAAAAAAATCTATTATTACAGAAAATAAAAAAACAAAATGATCAAATTTTAAAAAATTGTACCGAATCCCTATGAAAATATAAAAGCCCTCCCAAAATAAATACACCCCCTACTCTAAGAATAAACTACCAGTAGCCCTTAAAAGGCTTTTTCCAAGATAATTAGCTCTTTTACATTAAAAATACACAAAGAGAAATTCTATTGGCTGATTTGAATAGCCAATAGAATTTCAGTAGCTCTCATCCTATTGGCTGAAGAATCAAATCAGCCAATAGGAATTCAAGGGATGCCATTTTTAATCACATCTCTTGAATTCACTATCCAGTGTATGGCGGGGATCATACAAAGAGGATCCTCCATGCTCCATGGCTCCGCAGTCACCGGTCTTCAGTCCCAGGGTCGCCGGTCTTCAGCTCCACGGGCATCAGTCTTCATTTCCACTCTCTGCTCCACGCCAGATTGATCCTGGAAGAAGAAAGAAGAGGTCGCCGCTTTGAAGAAGACTTTACCGCATGGGACAGGACCTTCTCCACTGGACTTCAGGAATGGTGAGTACCAACCTGGGGGATAGACTTAGGGTTTTTTTTTATTTTTCTGGGGGTTTATTTATTTAGATTAGGGTGGGCATTTTGTAAAAAGAGCTAAATGCCCTTTAAAGGGCAATGCCCAACAAATGCCCTTTTCAGTTCAATGGGTAGTTTAGGTTTTTTCGTGTTAGGTTTTTTATTTTGGGGGGTTTGGTGGGTAGAGGGTTTTACTATTAGAGGGGACTTTGTGTACTTTTAATGTAAAAGAGCTATCGTGGGGCAATGCCCTGCAAAAAGCCCTTTTAAGGTATACTGGCAGTTTATTCTTAGAGTAGGGGGTGTTTTTATTTTGGGGGGGCTTTTTATTTTCATAGGGATTAGGTATAAATTTTTTAAATTTGATAATTTTGTTTTTATTTTCTGTAATCTTAGATATTTTTATTTTATGTAATTGTAGTTTAAAGGGATAGTCTACACCAAAATTTAAATTTTGACTAGACTGTCCCTTTAATTTATACTTAGTTTATTTTTTATTTTTAAAGTAGTATTAGTTTTTTTAATTTTAATAGTAACTTTAGTATTTTGTAATTTAGGTAATTTGGGTTCATCTAGGGGCTGTTAGGTTAGGGGGTGTTTGGTTAGGGGGTGTTAGGTTAGGGGGTTTAGTAATTTAATTATTTATTTGCATTGTGGGCTTTGGCGGTTTAGGGGTTAATACTTTGATAGGTAGTTTATGTTGTGGGCTTTGGCGGTTTAGGGGTTAATACTTTAATAGATAGATTACATTGTGGGTTAATGGCGGATTAGGAGTTAACAGTTTTATTATGTAGTTTGCGATGTTGGGGTTGGCGGATATAGGGGTTAATACTTTATTTGTAGTTGCGGTGTAGGTTTTATGGCGGATATAGGGGTTAAAACACATTCAGCCAGATTATGAGTTTTGCGTTATGGCTGCTCGCTAATTACTTGTACGTTATATTCAACACTCACCTTTCATAGCGCTGCTTTTAAAGGTTTGCAAAAAGCAGGCTTGTGCGGGCGATATGGTTGCGTTGATCTTCATACCTCACCCAAATACAAGTGCTGCTTTGACGTGCTCGTGCATGATTTCCCCATAGACAACAATGAGGAGAGCCGGCAAAAAAAAGTCTAACACCTGCGATTGCGGAAACAAAAGCTCCGTAACGCAGCCCCATTGATATCTATGGGGAAAGAAAAAGTTACCTTTAAACCTAATACCATAACATAAACCCCACATCTTAACACCCCTAATCTGCCGCCCTCGACATCGCTGCCACCTACATAAAACTATTAACCACTAATCTACCGCCGTTAACATCGCTGCAACATAAATAAAACTATTAACCCCTAATCTGCTGCCCCTAACATCGCCGCCACTTACTACCTATCAAATAAAACCTAAACTAGCTACAATATAACTAATAGTTCATTCATTGACCATCGGAAGAAGAGGATGCTCCGCGTCGGATGTCTTGAAAATGGACCTGCTCCGCACAGGATGGATGAAGATAGAAGATGCCGGACGGATGAAGATAGAAGATGCCGTCTGGATGAAGACTTCTGCCCACTTGGATGAAGACTTCTGCTGGCTTCGAGGAGGACTTCTGCCGGCTTGGATGAAGGCTTCTGCTGCCTGGAAGAGGATCGATGTCCGGTCTTCGAAAACTGCAATTGGATCGTCAGGGGTTAGTTTTGGGGGGTTTTAAGGGTTTATTGGGTGGGTTTTATTTTTAGTTTAGGGTTTGGGCGTTAAAAGAGCTAAATGCCCTTTTAAGGGTAATGCCCATCCAAATGCCCTTTTTAGGGCAATGGTTATCTTAGGTTTATTTAGATTTTTATTTGGGGGCTTGGTTGTGTGGGTGGTGGGTTTTACTGTTGGGGGTTGTTTGTATTTTTTTGTTTACAGGTAAAAGCTGATTTCTTTTTTTTTTCTTTTTTTTTGGGGGGGGCTTTTTTATTTTGATAGGGCTATTAGATTAGGAGTAATTCTTTTTTATTTTTGATAATTTTGTTTTTTATTTTGTGTAATTTAGTGCTTGTTTTTTGTAATTTAGATAATGTATTGTATTAATTTAATGTATTTTATTTTATTGTACTGTTAGGTTTAGTGTAAGGCAGGTTAAGTTTTATTGTAAGGCAGGTTAGGTTTTATTTTACAGGTAAGTTTGTATTTATTTTAACTATGTAGTTAGTAAATAGTTAATAACTATTTACTAACTAGTCTACCTAGTTAAAATAAATACAAATTTACCTGTAAAATAAAACCTAAGCTAGCTACTATATAACTATTAGTTATATTGTAGCTAGCTTAGGTTTTATTTTACAGGTAAGTATTAGGTTTTAAATAGGAATTATTTAGATAATAATTGCAAGTTTCATTTAGATTTATTTTAATTATATTTAAGATAGGGGGGTTAGGGTTATGTTAGGATTAGGTTTAGGGGTTAATTGGTTTATTATAGCGGCGGTGTGGGCGGACGGCAGATTAGGAGTTAATAATATTTCAATAGTGTTTGCGATGCCAGAGGGTGGTGGTTTAGGGGTTAATAGGTTTATTATAGTGGTGATGATGTAGGCAAGCGGCGGAATAGGGGTTAATACATTTTTTCAGTGGTGGCGATGTCCGGAGTGGCAGATTAGGGGTTATCAATTTTATTTTAGAGTTTGCAATGCGGGAGGGCCTCGGTTTAGGGGTTAATAGGTAGTTTATGGGTGTTAGTGTACTTTGTGACAGTTTAGTTATGAATTTTATGCTACAACTTTGTAACTTAAAACTCATAACTACTGACTTTAGATGGTGGTACGGATTTTGTCATTTTAGGCTGTACCGCTCACTTTTTGGCCTCACAGCAAAACTTGTAATACCGGCGCTATGGAAGTCCCTTTGAAAAAGGACTTTTCTTAAAGTGCGGTATTGTCATTGCGTGACGGCCAAAAAAGTGTGCGGTAGAGCTATTCTGACAAGACTTGTAATAGCGGCGTTAGGGAAAAAGCATAGTTATGGGCCATAACAATGCTTTTTCACTCATAACGCCAAACTCGTATTCTAGCTGATTATTTGTTATTGCGGTTGACAGGTAGATAGATATTGCTCATGCGTTAGGTGTTAGTTTATTTTTGCAGGCAGTTTCGTGAGTTACGGTGCTCCCATACTCAGTGCAAGGCCTGCTGCGGCTGCTTTAGTATGGCGAGGTGAAAATGGAGTAAGATTCAGTCCTTGTGCTGAATATTGGATACGATATAGGTAATGGACAACGTATAGGTAATACCAAAATCTCATAAAACCAGCGTCGCTGGCTTTTGCTGTGACACCGCATATGTAATGGTGCCCCTGATTGCCGCTACACATGCTTGACACCCTCTGAACCAAATAAGTTTATCTTTGTATCATCGGCACACAGGGCATGGTTCCAGAAATCTTCAGCAAACTGTTTGTGGGCTTTCTTGTGCATAATCTTTAGAAGAGTCTTTCTTCTGGGACGACAGCCATGCAGACCAATTTGATGCAGTGTGCGGCATATGGTCTGAGCACTGACAGGCTGACCCCCCACCCCTTCAATCTCTGCAGCAATGCTGGCAGCACTCATACGTATATTTCCCAAAGACAACCTCTGGATCTGATGCTGAGCACGTGCACTCAACTTGGCGAGGCCTGTTCTGAGTGGAACCTGTCCTGTGAAACTGCTGTATGGGTTTTGTCCACCATGCTGCAGCTCAGTTTTAGGGTCTTGGCAATCTTCTTATAGCCAAGGCCATCTTTATGTAGAGCAACAATTCTCTTTTTCAGAGCCTCAGAGAGTTCTTAGCCATGAGGTGCCATATTGAACTTCCAGTGACCAGTATGAGAGAGTGTGAGAGCGATAACACCAAATTTAACACACGTGCTCCTCATTCACACCTGAGACCTTGTAACACTAACAAGTCACATGACACCAGGGAGGGAAAATGGCTAATTGGGCCCAATTTAGACATTTCCACATAGGGGTGTACTCACACGGTTTAGACATTAATGGCTGTGTGTTGAGTGATTTTGAGGGGACAGCAAATATACACTGTTATACAGGCTGTACACTCACTACTTTACATTGTAGCAAAGTGTCATTTCTTCAGTGTTGTCACATGAAAAGATATAATAAAATATTTATAAAAATGTGAGAGGTGTACTCACTTTTGTGAGATACTGTATATGGATAATTGCATTTTTGCAATAATTATGTTTTCCCTTTTTGCCACAAAGGAGTTAACTGTTATAGTGACACTTCATGTTGTCTTCACAGTAGGCGTGGCCATGATGGAATGCCATGGGTAGTAAAATCAGAGTGAACAGTGGGCACACTTTAAAAATTAAATCCTGCAGCCTATATAAATCACATTACACTGCTTTATGCATATAGCATCTTACAATCGCCTATATTTTCATATGCATGGGTTTTTCTATTAGGGTTATAAGCATTTTTAATGTTTTGAGAAATACAGTGTAAAACACATTATTAAATATTATTGTGGAAATATTATTTAGACACACACACACACACACATATATATATATATATAGTTCGGGGCTCCAAGCACTGACTGTATACGTGAATTGCCTGGGTGCTCTCTATGGTAGATAGGTAGAAACTTCAAAGAAAGAAGAGGCACTCACAGGACTTAATATTTTTTTATTTTATTTGTATTTCATCAATTGATGAAATACAAATAAAATAAAAAAATTGTTAAAGGGCCACTAAACCCAAAATCTTTCTTTCATGATTCAGATAGAACATACAAATTTAAATAACATTACAATTTACTTCTATTATTTATTTTGCTTATTTGAAGAAAAAGCAATGCACATGGGTGAGCCAATCACACGAGGCTTCTATGTGCAGCAACCAATCAGCAGCTACTGAGCATATCTAGATATGCTTTTCAGCAATGAATATCAAGAGAATAAAACAAATTAGATAATAGAAGTAAATTAGAAAGATGTTTAAAAATGCATTCTCTTTCTAAATCATGAAAGAAAAAATGTGGGTATCATGGCCCTTTAAGTCCTATGAGTGCCTCTTCTTTCTTTGAAGTTTATATATATATATGTCTATATTATAGCCCTTTGCTTTCAAATACATCGCCATATACTATATATACATTTAACCATTATAAATATTTTTATGAACATTTATATGACTAATTTTTATCAGATAGCATTTATATAAGTGTTACAATTTTAATGTATTAATGTGTTTGGTGCACCTTTTTTTCAACTCACTACCCTTTACGCAAGGTTTTCAGTCTCGCTAACCCGACAAATGTAAATCACGATTGTGCTCTCATGTACGCATTTACTTTCAACTTATAATATGAGCTCTATTTCTGTTGCACACAAAAATAAAAACAATATCGCTTATGTGCAGAAGTTAGCACACCACTTGTAATTTAGCCCATAATGGCTTTTTTGTCACTATTGATGAAAATGTTAAGTGCAACTTAATTTATACATTTGAATTGCTCATTGAGCCTACACTATCAATATTTCTGACAAGCTGATACAGCATTTGTATAAAATTATCTACAAATTAAAGATTAAGTACTTTATTACATTACAACTGCCAATGACAATCTGACTGTTACAGTCTGTAGACTGCAAAGTTAAATTAATTAGTCTACACATTCTGTGCTCTTTGAGTGTTCCCATTTTCTTTTGTTTTACTAAATTTGAGTAATATTTCCATTCATCATGACTCAAATCTTCTGTGGTGATGACAGCTATTTAAAAAAAAAAAAAACTTAAAAAGTGTTGTACCTAAAATCAGTTAAAAATATATATTTTTTAATTTTACACACACACACATAAAGACACAAATACACACACACACACACACAAAGACATAAATACACACACAAATATATTTGGTGATGACAGCTATGAAAAACTTCACAACACCATTATATAGTGCATTATTTTGATTCTATTCCTGTTAACTATAATTCTTGTGCTGTTTTCATAATACTTGTGCAGCCTTTTCTAGTGTTTGAGGATTCCTGTTTAATAAAATTCTACTAATACTATGTACAATAATATTTGTGAAAGTAATGATTATAGACCATGCTGAGCCACACCCATGGTCATTTGTAATATTACTGCAAAATGAAAACATTCAGGATGAACTTTAGATTCTAAAAATATGCTGGAAATCTGGAAAAAAAATATAACCTAAAATTTACCTTTCTAAGGCCTAGATTTGGAGTTCGGCGGTAGAAGGGCTGTTAACGCTCCGCGGGCTTTTTTCTGGCCGCACCATAAATTTAACTCTGGTATCGAGAGTTCAAACAAATGCTGCGTTAGGCTCCAAAAAAGGAGCGTAGAGCATTTTTACCGCAAATGCAACTCTCGATACCAGAGTTGCTTACGGACGCGGCCAGCCTCAAAAACGTGCTCATGCACGATTCCCCCATAGGAAACAATGGGGCTGTTTGAGCTGAAAAAAAACCTAACACCTGCAAAAAAGCAGCGTTCAGCTCCTAACGCAGCCCCATTGTTTCCTATGGGGAAACACTTCCTACGTCTGCACCTAACACTCTAACATGTACCCCGAGTCTAAACACCCCTAACCTTACACTTATTAACCCCTATTCTGCCGCCCCTGCTATCGCTGACCCCTGCATATTTTTTTTAACCCCTAATCTGCCGCTCCGTAAACCGCCGCAACCTACGTTATCCCTATGTACCCCTAATCTGCTGCCCTAACATCGCCGACCCCTATATTATATTTATTAACCCCTAATCTGCCCCCCTCAACGTCGCCGACACCTGCCTACACTTATTAACCCCTAATCTGCCGAGCGGACCTGAGCGCTACTATAATAAAGTTATTAACCCCTAATCCGCCTCACTAACCCTATCATAAATAGTATTAACCCCTAATCTGCCCTCCCTAACATCGCCGACACCTACCTTCAATTATTAACCCCTAATCTGCCGAGCGGACCTCACCGCTATTCTAATAAATGTATTAACCCCTAAAGCTAAGTCTAACCCTAACACTAACACCCCTCTAACTTTAAATATAATTTACATCTAACGAAATAAATTAACTCTTATTAAATTAATTATTCCTATTTAAAGCTAAATACTTACCTGTAAAATAAATCCTAATATAGCTACAATATAAATTATAATTATATTATAGCTATTTTAGGATTAATATTTATTTTACAGGCAACTTTGTAATTATTTTAACCAGGTACAATAGCTATTAAATAGTTAAGAACTATTTAATAGTTACCTAGTTAAAATAATAACAAATTTACCTGTAAAATAAATCCTAACCTAAGATATAATTAAACCTAACACTACCCTATCAATACATTAATTAAATAAACTACCTACAATTACCTACAATTAACCTAACACTACACTATCAATAAATAAATTAAATACAATTGCTACAAATAAATACAATTAAATAAACTAGCTAAAGTACAAAAAATAAAAAAGAACTAAGTTACAAAAAATAAAAAAATATTTACAAACATAAGAAAAATATTACAACAATTTTAAACTAATTACACCTACTCTAAGCCCCCTAATAAAATAACAAAGCCCCCCAAAATAAAAAATTCCCTACCCTATTCTAAATTAAAAAAGTTACAAGCTCTTTTACCTTACCAGCCCTGAACAGGGCCCTTTGCGGGGCATGCCCCAAGAATTTCAGCTCTTTTGCCTGTAAAAAAAAACATACAATACCCCCCCCCAACATTACAACCCACCACCCACATACCCCTAATCTAACCCAAACCCCCCTTAAAGAAACCTAACACTAAGCCCCTGAAGATCTTCCTACCTTGTCTTCACCATCCAGGTATCACCGATCCGTCCTGGCTCCAACATCTTCATCCAACCCAAGTGGGGGTTGGCGATCCATCATCCGGTGGCTGAAGAGGTCCAGAAGAGGCTCCAAAGTCTTCCTCCTATCCGGCAAGAAGAGGACATCCGGACCGGCAAACATCTTCTCCAAGCGGCATCTTCGATCTTCTTCCATCCGGTGCGGAGCGGGTCCATCTTGAAGCAGGCGACGCGGATCCATCCTCTTCTTCCGTTGTCTCCCGACGAATGACGGTTCCTTTAAGGGACGTCATCCAAGATGGCGTCCCTCGAATTCCGATTGGCTGATAGGATTCTATCAGCCAATCGGAATTAAGGTAGGAATTTTCTGATTGGCTGATGGAATCAGCCAATCAGAATCAAGTTCAATCCGATTGGCTGATCCAATCAGCCAATCAGATTGAGCTCGCATTCTATTGGCTGATCGGAACAGCTCAATCTTCTTGCCGGATAGGTGGAAGACCTTGGAGCCTCTTCTGGACCTCTTCAGCCACCGGATGATGGATCGCCAACCCCCGCTTGGGTTGGATGAAGATGTTGGAGCCAGGACGGATCGGTGATACCTGGATGGTGAAGACAAGGTAGGAAGATCTTCAGGGGCTTAGTGTTAGGTTTCTTTAAGGGGGGTTTGGGTTAGATTAGGGGTATGTGGGTGGTGGGTTGTAATGTTGGGGGGGGGGTATTGTATGTTTTTTTTTACAGGCAAAAGAGCTGAAATTCTTGGGGCATGCCCCGCAAAGGGCCCTGTTCAGGGCTGGTAAGGTAAAAGAGCTTGTAACTTTTTTAATTTAGAATAGGGTAGGGAATTTTTTATTTTGGGGGGCTTTGTTATTTTATTAGGGGGCTTAGAGTAGGTGTAATTAGTTTAAAATTGTTGTAATATTTTTCTTATGTTTGTAAATATTTTTTTATTTTTTGTAACTTAGTTCTTTTTTATTTTTTGTACTTTAGCTAGTTTATTTAATTGTATTTATTTGTAGGAATTGTGTTTAATTAATTTATTGATAGTGTAGTGTTAGGTTAATTGTAGGTAATTGTAGGTAGTTTATTTAATTAATGTATTGATAGGGTAGTGTTAGGTTTAATTATATCTTAGGTTAGGATTTATTTTACAGGTAAATTTGTTATTATTTTAACTAGGTAACTATTAAATAGTTCTTAACTATTTAATAGCTATTGTACCTGGTTAAAATAATTACAAAGTTGCCTGTAAAATAAATATTAATCCTAAAATAGCTATAATATAATTATAATTTATATTGTAGCTATATTAGGATTTATTTTACAGGTAAGTATTTAGCTTTAAATAGGAATAATTAATTTAATAAGAGTTAATTTATTTCGTTAGATGTAAATTATATTTAAGTTAGGGGGGTGTTAGTGTTAGGGTTAGACTTAGCTTTAGGGGTTAATACATTTATTAGAATAGCGGTGAGGTCCGCTCGGCAGATTAGGGGTTAATAATTGAAGGTAGGTGTCGGCGATGTTAGGGAGGGCAGATTAGGGGTTAATACTATTTATGATAGGGTTAGTGAGGCGGATTAGGGGTTAATAACTTTATTATAGTAGCGCTCAGGTCCGCTCGGCAGATTAGGGGTTAATAAGTGTAGGCAGGTGTCGGCGACGTTGAGGGGGGCAGATTAGGGGTTAATAAATATAATATAGGGGTCGGCGGTGTTAGGGGCAGCAGATTAGGGGTACATAGGGATAACGTAGGTGGCAGCGCTTTGCGGTCGGCAGATTAGGGGTTAATTATTTTAAGTAGCTGGCGGCGACGTTGTGGGGGGCAGGTTAGGGGTTAATAAATGTAATACAGGGGTCGGCGGGGTTAGGGGCAGCAGATTAGGGGTACATAAGTATAACGTAGGTGGCGGTCGGCAGATTAGGGGTTAAAATATTTTAATCGAGTGGTGGCGATGTGGGGGGAGCTCGGTTTAGGGGTAAATAGGTAGTTTATGGGTGTTAGTGTACTTTAGGGTACAGTAGTTAAGAGCTTTATGAACCGGCGTTAGCCAGAAAGCTCTTAACTCCTGCTATTTTCAGGCGGCTGGAGTTTTGTCGTTAGAGCTCTAACGCTCACTTCAGAAACGACTCTAAATACCGGCGTTAGGAAGATCCCATTGAAAAGATAGGATACGCAATTGACGTAAGGGGATCTGCGGTATGGAAAAGTCGCGGCTGAAAAGTGAGCGTTAGACCCTTTAATCACTGACTCCAAATACCAGCGGGCGGCCAAAACCAGCGTTAGGAGCCTCTAACGCTGGTTTTGACGGCTACCGCCGAACTCCAAATCTAGGCCAGGATACGCAAATGGCGTAGGGGGATCTGCGGTATGGAAAAGTCGCGGCTGAAAAGTGAGCGTTAGACCCTTTAATCACTGACTCCAAATACCAGCGGGCGGCCAAAACCAGCGTTAGGAGCCTCTAACGCTGGTTTTGACGGCTACCGCCGAACTCCAAATCTAGGCCTAAGGGACCTCGCAGTACTGACAAGACTTCTTAGATAATTGTTCCTGAGTAGAGAGCTTTAGATTATCGGTCTCATAGCCTTAGAGCATTCTGCCATCATTTAGAGCTTCAAGTGTTGAATAATACAGCACTAGCAAGGCAATACATGACAAGGAAAGCTTTCTGTTACACTGTTACCACAATCACTGGTTGAAATTAAGTTTTGTTTTGGACTTATTCATAACCCTTGAGTGACTTTGTAATGCTTTTAAAGTTTGTATGAATAAACCTTGCTTTTTATCTAAGAAATATTTTGAATGTGATTCTTAGAGCTAACGTAGCTCCCACGCATGTGAGTGTGTTAATCTGTGAATTGCAAGAGTGCTTTTTACCTGTAATCTAGTTACACTTTATATGCTCCGTGAAGTCAAGTGAAATCAGGACAAAAGACAAGTGGACACTTAGAGGTAGATTTACTAAATGTCGGACGGACATGATTCGCTATAGCATACGCTGTCAGCATTTATCAATCATTGCACAAGCATTTCTAGTAAAATGCTTGTACAATGCCACCTCCTGCTCACTGGCGGCCAATCTGCTGCTAGCAGGGGCTGTCAATCATCCTGATCGGATCAGGATGATTTCAGGTTAAGGAACAGCGGTCTTACGAGCTCGAAACCATGGGCCTCCGAAGCAGCATCTGCTGCTACGTAAACTTGAGCCCTTAATTCCAATTTCCCCTTGAATATGGGAGTCCTTTATTGAAAAACAGTCCTAGAAGTTTCCTACCACAAATTTGACTATTAAGTGCTTAGTTTTATTTCCACTATATTTTTGACTGACTGGAAGCATTGTGCAAAATATTTCAATAGTAGCCTGGTACTAAAATGGAGCCATAAGCTACTTTTAGCTGTTGGCCACTTTGATAGCTTAAGGGTCCATTTTAACGACTCAAAAGACATGAGCCCTTGGTCGTGAGTTTTCCAAGTGATCACAAAGCAAAATCGATCTGGGCGTTAAAAGCCTGTAGCTACTAATGACTTTTCAACAGAAAAGGTCCTGAAAAATACCTGTTTTCATGATATAAACTGAGAGTACACCTGAAACTGAGATACTATAGCTCCTTCATACCTCTTAAATTTACAATAAAGGTGTTTTGAATTAACCCATTTGTTCACTGTGAAAGGTAAATATTCATTTACATATGTGAGATTAACCTTATCATTGCTTTACCATCTGAATGCCATTTGTATCTTGGCATGATGGGCATACTAGGCATGATGTAGCAATTACTGTTTTTTACCATATTTATATTTATTGTTTATAAATTAATCATTTTTGGTTTGGTGTGATATTAAAATAAAATAAATCATTAATAAAATAGAGACTATGGCCTCTAGTTAATAAGGTCTGTCGGACCTGATCTGACAGTGCGGATCAGGTCTGACAGACCTCGCTGAATATGGCGAGCAATACACTCGCCGTATTCAGCATTGCAACAGCAGCTCACAAGAACTGCTGGTGCAACACCGCCCCCTGCAGACTCGCAGCCAATAGGCCGCCAGCAGGGGGGTGCACGATCGGGTTGATTTCCGGCGATGTGTGTCCACCTGCTCAGAGCAGGCGGACAGGATATGGAGCAGCGTTCTTTGTGACCGCTGCTTCATAACTGCTGTTTCTGGTGAGCCTGCAGGCTCGCCGGAAACACAGGGCATCAAGCTCCATACGGAGCTTGATACATATGCCCCTATGGGTTTCTATAGAATGGATTTTAACAGTATTGAACATGTAAAGCATGAACCCTCACAACACGCTATCTGCATAGAACTTGATTTCACCTTCATGACCAGGTTTTCTTTCATGTAATTAGCAAGAGTCCATGAGCTAGTGACGTATGGGATATACATTCCTACCAGGAGGGGCAAAGTTTCCCAAACCTCAAAATGCCTACAAATACACCCCTCACCACACCCACAAATCAGTTTTACAAACTTTGGTGAAGTAAGTTTGTGCTAGATTCTACGTTGATATGCGCTCTGCAGCAGGTTGGAGCCCGGTTTTCCTCTCAGCGTGCAGTGAATGTCAGAGGGATGTGAGGAGAGTATTGCCTATTTGAATGCAGTGATCTCCTTCTACGGGGTCTATTTCATAGGTTCTCTGTTATCGGTCGTAGAGATTCATCTCTTACCTCCCTTTTCAGATCGACGATATACTCTTATATATATACCATTACCTCTGCTGATTTTCGTTTCAGTACTGGTTTGGCTTTCTACAAACATGTAGATGAGTGTCCTGGGGTAAGTAAGTCTTATTTTCTGTGACACTCTAAGCTATGGTTGGGCACTTTTTTAATAAAGTTCTAAATATATGTATTCAAACATTTATTTGCCTTGACTCAGGATGTTCAACATTCCTTATTTTCAGACAGTCAGTTTCATATTTGGGATAATGCACTTGAATCAATTTTTTCTTACCTTAAAAATTTGACTTTTTTCCCTGTGGGCTGTTAGGCTCGCGGGGGCTGAAAATGCTTCATTTTATTGCGTCATTCTTGGAGCGGACTTTTTTGGCGCAAAAAATCTTTTCTGTTTCCGGCGTCATACGTGTCGCCGGAAGTTGCGTCATTTTTGACATTCTTTTGCGCCAAAAATGTCGGCGTTCTGGACGTGGCGTCATTTTTGGCGCCAAAAGCATTTAGGCGCCAAATAATGTGGGCGTCTTATTTGGCGCTAAAAAAATATGGGCGTCGCTTTTGTCTCCACATTATTTAAGTCTCATTTTTCTTTGCTTCTGGTTGCTAGAAGCTTGTTCCTTGGCATTTTTTCCCATTCCTGAAACTGTCATTTAAGGAATTTGATCAATTTTGCTTTATATGTTGTTTTTTCTCTTACATATTGCAAGATGTCTCACGTTGCATGTGAGTCAGAAGATACTTCAGGAAAATCGCTGTCTGGTGCTGGAACTACCAAAGCTAAGTGTATCTGCTGTAAACTTTTGGTAGCTGTTCCTCCAGCTGTTGTTTGTATTAATTGTCATGACAAACTTGTTAATGCAGATAATATTTCCTTTAGTAATGTACCATTACCTGTTGCAGTTCCATCAACATCTAATGTTCAGAATGTTCCTGATAACATAAGAGATTTTGTTTCTGAATCCATCAAGAAGGCTATGTCTGTTATTCCTCCTTCTAGTAAACATAAAAAATCTTTTAAAACTTCTCTTTATACAGATTAATTTTTAAATGAACATCATCATTCTGATTCTAATGACTCTTCTGGTTCAGAGGATTCTGTCTCAGAGGTTGATGCTGATAAATCTTCATATTTATTTAAAATGGAATTTATTCGTTCTTTACTTAAAGAAGTACTAATTGCTTTAGAAATTGAGGATTCTGGTCCTTTTGATACTAAATCTAAACGTTTAGATAAGGTCTTTAAATCTCCTGTGGTTATTCCAGAAGTTTTTCCTGTTCCTGGTGCTATTTCTGAAGTAATTTCCAGAGAATGGAATAATTTGGGTAATTCATTTACTCCTTCTAAACGTTTTAAGCAATTATATCCTGTGCCGTCTGACAGATTAGAATTTTGGGACAAAATCCCTAAAGTTGATGGGGCTATTTCTACCCTTGCTAAACGTACTACTATTCCTACGTCAGATGGTACTTCCTTTAAGGATCCTTTAGATAGGAAAATTGAATCCTTTCTAAGAAAAGCTTATCTGTGTTCAGGTAATCTTCTTAGACCTGCTATATCATTGGCTGATGTTGCTGCAGCTTCAACTTTTTGGTTGGAAACTTTAGCGCAACAAGTAACAGATCATGATTCTCATAATATTATTCTTCTTCTTCAACATGCTAATAATTTTATCTGTGATGCCATTTTTGATATTATCAGAGTTGATGTCAGGTTTATGTCTCTAGCTATTTTAGCTAGAAGAGCTTTATGGCTTAAAACTTGGAATGCTGATCTGATATGTCTTCTAAATCAACTCTACTTTCCATTTCTTTCCAGGGTAACACATTATTTGGTTCTCAGTTGGATTCTATTATCTCAACTGTTACTGGTGGGAAAGGAACATTTTTACCACAGGATAAAAAATCTAAGGGTAAAAACAGGGCTAATAATCGTTTTCGTTCCTTTCGTTTCAACAAAGAACAAAAACCTGATCCTTCATCCTCAGGAGCAGTTTCAGTTTGGAAACCATCTCCAGTCTGGAATAAATCCAAGCCTTCTAGAAAAGCAAAGCCAGCTTCTAAGTCCACATGAAGGTGCGGCCCTCATTCCAGCTCAGCTGGTAGGGGGCATGTTACGTTTTTTTCAAAGAAATTTGGATCAATTCTGTTCACAATCTTTGGATTCAGAACATTGTTTCAGAAGGGTACGGAATTGGTTTCAAGATAAGACCTCCTGCAAAGAGATTTTTTCTTTCCCGTGTCCCAGTAAATCAAACGAAAGCTCAAGCATTTCTGAAATGTGTTTCAGATCTAGAGTTGGTTGGAGTAATTATGCCAGTTCCAGTTCTGGAACAGTGGCTGGGGTTTTATTCGAATCTATTCATTGTACCAAAGAAGGAGAATTCCTTCAGACCAGTTCTGGATCTAAAAATATTGAATCGTTATGTAAGGATACCAACGTTCAAAATGGTAACTGTAAGGACTATCTTGCCTTTTGTTCAACAAGGGCATTATATGTCCACAATAGATTTACAGGATGCATATCTGCATATTCCGATTCATCCAGATCATTATCAGTTCCTGAGATTCTCTTTTCTGGACAAGCATTACCAGTTTGTGGCTCTGCCGTTTGGCCTAGCTACAGCTCCAAGAATTTTTACAAAGGTTCTCGGTGCCCTTCTGTCTGTAATCAGAGAACAGGGTATTGTGGTATTTCCTTATTTGGACGATATCTTGGTACTTGCTCAGTCTTTACATTTAGCAGAATCTCATACGAATCGACTTGTGTTGTTTCTTCAAGATCATGGTTGGAGGATCAATTCACTAAAAAGTTCATTGATTCCTCAGACAAGGGTAACCTTTCTGGGTTTCCAGATAGATTCAGTGTCCATGACTCTGTCTTTGACAGACAAGAGACGTCTAAAATTGATTTCAGCTTGTCGAAACCTTCAGTCACAATCATTCCCTTCGGTAGCCTTATGCATGGAAATTCTAGGTCTTATGACTGCTGCATCGGACGCGATCCCCTTTGCTCGTTTTCACATGCGACCTCTTCAGCTCTGTATGCTGAATCAATGGTGCAGGGATTACACAAAGATATCTCAATTAATATCTTTAAAACCGATTGTACGACACTCTCTAACGTGGTGGACAGATCACCATCGTTTAATTCAGGGGGCTTCTTTTGTTCTTCCGACCTGGACTGTAATTTCAACAAATGCAAGTCTTACAGGTTGGGGAGCCGTGTGGGGATCTCTGACGGCACAAGGAGTTTGGGAATCTCAGGAGGTGAGATTACCGATCAATATTTTGGAACTCCGTGCAATTTTCAGAGCTCTTCAGTCTTGGCCTCTTCTGAAGAGAGAATCGTTCATTTGTTTTCAGACAGACAATGTCACAACTGTGGCATACATCAATCATCAAGGAGGGACTCACAGTCCTCTGGCTATGAAAGAAGTATCTCGAATTCTGGTTTGGGCGGAATCCAGCTCCTGTCTAATCTCTGCAGTTCATATCCCAGGTATAGACAATTGGGAAGCGGATTATCTCAGTCGCCAAACGTTGCATCCGGGCGAATGGTCTCTTCAGAAATGCAAACAAACAGCTCGGGCTGTGCAATTCAATATAAGGATCAAAAGCACAAAATAATGTTGAGTAAGCAGCACAATGTATCTATGTGTGCTAGCTGAGACAATGTATCGCTTTATCCAATTATGAAACAATTGTGGTAAACCTGTGTTGAACTGTGGCAATTGATTACAAGAACCGTTAACCCCTTACATTCGCAACACTCATCGTTGTAAATAAGACATAAGCCAGATAATTCTAGCAAATAAGAAAGAGTGTAACAAACTCACTTGATTCTGAGAATGATATCCGATGTCAGATGAGATCCAGGAAAACGGAACTGTTATACCACTTTTAGTAGTGCAATCTGTTGCAACAGTCACAGATACTGCCTGTGTTCATAGCAGCATCCCGGCTTGTTCCACAGGTGTCGGGAAGGGCTCCCCTGCTAAGCCCTCGTTTGTAGTAGTGAGTAAACAGAAATTTTTTCAACACCTCTGAGTGAAACAAAAATAGAGCCCAATAATCGAAAAAACAGTAAGGCTGATGAAATATGTGTTAAAACTTCACCTTTTATTGAAATTCCGTGAGTAAAAAGACAAAGGCACAGCACACAGACTTGACTACCGCTGACGCGTTTCCTGCCCTATTGGGCACTTCATCAGAGCTACCTAACAGGTGTGTAAGGACTCCTTAAAAACAGGATATGAGCCCTACACACCTGCTGCATAATTAATTATAACAACAAAAAATTGTATTGTGAAATAAACATCCGATCAAACGTGAAAGATAATAATAAACATTATGCATAACAAATAAACTTGAAAATATCGATCATAAACAAAAAAGTATATACATTATTACACACTAAGACTATGCTTTCATATAAAATTGTATCATTTAGTAAGCACATTAAAAACGATAGTACAATTCAACTTGTGGGGGATAACGATTCTTACTATACCTTAATACATGAATATCTGTCAATTAATTCCCAGTTTACTGTGGTTGGTTTACACATGTTGAGAACATATAATATAGAAATATAAAGAGGGATTTGATATTCTAATAAACCTTAGTTAATGCAGGATGTAAAATATATTCATGTATTGAGAAATACACAGAGAGCAAAAGCCGTTAAATGTGCCAATGTGTATTATATTATATAAAAGTCAAATGCTAAAGAGTATAAACACATTAGAAAGACATAAACTGCCTGCTCTCCGTGAGACCAAACATGAATAATTTATCACTATAAGTTTGTATGATCTAGGCTATACTAGAATTTAGATCTATTGTAAGATCCAGATCCTAGGTGCATATATAGAAAAATAAAACAATATTGAAAAAATGGGGGCATTACAAAACAAAACAAAAAAAAAAAAAATAATAATAATAAAGATACATGATTCCATGATCTACGTATTATCAATAAACAATTTGATGTCACTTATTTTATTAATACCAAAAGGAGCACCAGTTTTTAAGGTATGAATCCAGTAGACTTCTCGTTTACTGAGTGCTGCATATCTATTTCCACCTCTGGGTCCTAGTTTAACTACCTCAATCCCTTGGAATGTAAAACCAGCTGAACTATTTCCATGTAAAGCAAAATGTTTAGCCACAGGGGTTTTAGGAATTTCTGCCTCCAGGGAAAGTAAGTGCTCTCTTATACGATCTTTGAGCATTCTTGATGTTAACCCTGTATATTGATAATTACAAGACCTGCAGGTCAAAAGATATATGACAAAAGTGGAAGTGCAAGAAATATGCTCTTTAATCTTGAATGTTTGACCTGTACAAGTAGAGGTAAAAGTATCCCCACATGTGACATAACTGCAACTCTTACAAGGTCTGACATTGCATTTATAGAAACCTGGTTTCGATGTTAACCAATTTGTCGACTGTATAGTATGTGAGCTCTTCTTGCTAAAATCCTTTCTAACCATATCACCAATGGTTTTAGCTTTTCGAGAGATAAAATTACATTTGCTAGAGATGTGTTTTAGATCTGAATCCCTATCTAAAATAGGTAATCTATTCCTAATAATTCTACTGATGTTATCAAATTGTCTGCTGTAAGATGTAATAAAATTCACACCATCTTTTATTCCGATATCTTTAACCTTATCTTTCAGTAAACTATTTCTTTCAAAGTTACTCACTTGTTCCGATATCTTCAACAAACTTTGTTCATCATAGCCTCTCTTTTTTAGTTTAATAGTCAGATCTGCTGCATGTTTCTTATAACTCTCTATGTTGCTACAGTTCCTCCGTAATCTGATATACTGACCCTTTGGTATCCCCTTTTTTTAAGTGAAATGGATGGCAAGAGTCTGCTCTGAGAATAGTATTACCCGAGATCTCTTTCCTAAAGACCTCAGTAACAATGCCCTCTGCACTGTGACTAAGTTTAACATCTAGAAATGGTATGTCATCCTTAGAATGACTAAATGTAAATTTTAGGTTAGCATCATTCTGATTTAAATATTCCACAAATTCATCTAAGATTTTATTATCTCCACTCCATAATAAAAGCATATCATCTATAAAACGTGTATAATAGGTGATATGTTTTTTAAAAGGATTTGCAACATTGAACAATTTTTTGTCCTCAAATTCAGCTAAATAGAGATTGGCATACGAGGGGGCAAATTTTAAATTGTGGAATATTTAAATCAGAATGATGCTAACCTAAAATTTACATTTAGTCATTCTAAGGATGACATACCATTTCTAGATGTTAAACTTAGTCACAGTGCAGAGGGCATTGTTACTGAGGTCTTTAGGAAAGAGATCTCGGGTAATACTATTCTCAGAGCAGACTCTTGCCATCCAATTCACTTAACAAAGGGGATACCAAAGGGTCAGTATATCAGATTACGGAGGAACTGTAGCAACATAGAGAGTTATAAGAAACATGCAGCAGATCTGACTATTAGACTAAAAGAGAGAGGCTATGATGAACAAAGTTTGTTGAAGATATCGGAACAAGTGAGTAACTTTGATAGAAATAGTTTACTGAAAGATAAGGTTAAAGATATTGGAATAAAAGATGGTGTGAATTTTATTACATCTTACAGCAGACAATTTGATAAGATCAGTAGAATTATTAGGAATAGATTACCTATTTTAGATAGGGATTCAGATCTAAAACACATCTCTAGCAAATGTAATTTTATCTCTCGAAAAGCTAAAACCATTGGTGATATGGTTAGAAAGGATTTTAGCAAGAAGAGCTCACATACTATACAGTCGACAAATTGGTTAACATCGAAACCAGGTTTCTATAAATGCAATGTCAGACCTTGTAAGAGTTGCAGTTATGTCACATGTGGGGATACTTTTACCTCTACTTGTACAGGTCAAACATTCAAGATTAAAGAGCATATTTCTTGCACTTCCACTTTTGTCATATATCTTTTGACCTGCAGGTCTTGTAATTATGAATATACAGGGTTAACATCAAGAATGCTCAAAGATCGTATAAGAGAGCACTTACTTTCCCTGGAGGCAGAAATTCCTAAAACCCCTGTGGCTAAACATTTTGCTTTACATGGAAATAGTTCAGCTGGTTTTACATTCCAAGGGATTGAGGTAGTTAAACTAGGACCCAGAGGTGGAAATAGATATGCAGCACTCAGTAAACGAGAAGTCTACTGGATTCATACCTTAAAAACTGGTGCTCCTTTTGGTATTAATAAAATAAGTGACATCAAATTGTTTATTGATAATACGTAGATCATGGAATCATGTATCTTTATTATTATTATTTTTTTTTTTTTTTGTTTTGTTTTGTAATGCCCCCATTTTTTCAATATTGTTTTATTTTTCTATATATGCACCTAGGATCTGGATCTTACAATAGATCTAAATTCTAGTATAGCCTAGATCATACAAACTTATAGTGATAAATTATTCATGTTTGGTCTCACGGAGAGCAGGCAGTTTATGTCTTTCTAATGTGTTTATACTCTTTAGCATTTGACTTTTATATAATATAATACACATTGGCACATTTAACGGCTTTTGCTCTCTGTGTATTTCTCAATACATGAATATATTTTACATCCTGCATTAACTAAGGTTTATTAGAATATCAAATCCCTCTTTATATTTCTATATTATATGTTCTCAACATGTGTAAACCAACCACAGTAAACTGGGAATTAATTGACAGATATTCATGTATTAAGGTATAGTAAGAATCGTTATCCCCCACAAGTTGAATTGTACTATCGTTTTTAATGTGCTTACTAAATGATACAATTTTATATGAAAGCATAGTCTTAGTGTGTAATAATGTATATACTTTTTTGTTTATGATCGATATTTTCAAGTTTATTTGTTATGCATAATGTTTATTATTATCTTTCACGTTTGATCGGATGTTTATTTCACAATACAATTTTTTGTTGTTATAATTAATTATGCAGCAGGTGTGTAGGGCTCATATCCTGTTTTTAAGGAGTCCTTACACACCTGTTAGGTAGCTCTGATGAAGTGCCCAATAGGGCAGGAAACGCGTCAGCGGTAGTCAAGTCTGTGTGCTGTGCCTTTGTCTTTTTACTCACGGAATTTCAATAAAAGGTGAAGTTTTAACACATATTTCATCAGCCTTACTGTTTTTTCGATTATTGGGCTCTATTTTTGTTTCACTCAGAGGTGTTGAAAAAATTTCCGAATGGTCTCTTCACCCAGAGGTATTTCTTCAGATTGTTCAAATGTGGGAGCTTCCAGAAATAGATCTGATGGCGTCTCATCTAAACAAGAAACTTCCCAGGTATCTGTCCAGATCCCGGGATCCTCAGGCGTAAGCAGTGGATGCATTATCACTTCCTTGGAAGTATCATCCTGCCTATATCTTTCCGCCTCTAGTTCTTCTTCCAAGAGTAATCTCCAAGATTCTGAAGGAATGCTCGTTTGTTCTGCTGGTAGCTCCGGCATGGCCTCACAGGTTTTGGTATGCAGATCTTGTCTGGATGGCCTCTTGCCATCCGTGGACTCTTCCGCTAAGACCAGACCTTCTGTCGCAAGGTCCTTTTTCCCATCAGGATCTCAAATCCTTAAATTTAAAGGTATGGAGATTGAACGCTTGATTCTTGGTCAAAGAGGTTTCTCTGACTCTGTGATTAATACTATGTTACAGGCTCGTAAATCTGTATCTAGAGAGATATATTATAGAGTCTGGAAGACTTATATTTCTTGGTGTCTTTCTCATCATTTTTCTTGGCATTCTTTTAGAATTCTGAGAATTTTACAGTTTCTTCAGGATGGTTTAGATAAAGGTTTATCCGCAAGTTCTTTGAAAGGACAAATCTCTGCTCTTTCTGTTCTTTTTCACAGAAAGATTGCTAATCTTCCTGATATTCATTGTTTTGTACAAGCTTTGGTTCGTATAAAACCTGTCATTAAGTCAATTTCTCCTCCTTGGAGTTTGAATTTGGTTCTGGCAGCTCTTCAAGCTCCTCCTTTTGAACCCATGCATTCATTGGACATTAAATTACTTTCTTGGAAAGTTTTGTTCCTTTTGGCGATCTCTTCTGCCAGAAGAGTCTCTGAATTATCTGCTCTTTCTTGTGAGTCTCCTTTTCTGATCTTTTATCAGGATAAGGCGGTGTTGCGAACTTCTTTTGAATTTTTACCTAAGGTTGTGAATTCCAACAACATTAGTAGAGAAATTGTGGTTCCCTCATTATGTCCTAATCCTAAGAATTCTAAGGAGAAATCGTTGCATTCTTTGGATGTTGTTAGAGCTTTGAAATATTATGTTGAAGCTACTAAGTCTTTCCGAAAGACTTCTAGTCTATTTGTTATCTTTTCCGGTTCTAGAAAAGGCCAGAAAGCTTCTGCCATTTCTTTGGCATCTTGGTTGAAATCTTTAATTCATCATGCCTATGTCGAGTTGGGTAAAACTCCGCCTCAAAGGATTACAGCTCATTCTACTAGGTCAGTTTCTACTTCCTGGGCGTTTAGGAATGAAGCTTCGGTTGATCAGATTTGCAAAGCAGCAACTTGGTCCTCTTTGCATACTTTTACTAAATTCTACCATTTTGATGTATTTTCTTCTTCTGAAGCAGTTTTTGGTAGAAAAGTACTTCAGGCAGCGGTTTCAGTTTGAATCTTCTGTTTATGTTTTTCATTAAACTTTATTTTGGGTGTGGATTATTTTCAGCAGGAATTGGCTGTCTTTATTTTATCCCTCCCTCTCTAGTGACTCTTGCGTGGAAAGATCCACATTTTGGGTAGTCATTATCCCATACGTCACTAGCTCATGGACTCTTGCTAATTACATGAAAGAAAACATAATTTATGTAAGAACTTACCTGATAAATTCATTTCTTTCATATTAGCAAGAGTCCATGAGGCCCGCCCTTTTTTGTGGTGGTTATGATTTTTTTGTATAAAGCACAATTATTCCAATTCCTTATTTTATATGCTTTCGCACTTTTTTCTTATCACCCCACTTCTTGGCTATTCGTTAAACTGATTTGTGGGTGTGGTGAGGGGTGTATTTGTAGGCATTTTGAGGTTTGGGAAACTTTGCCCCTCCTGGTAGGAATGTATATCCCATACGTCACTAGCTCATGGACTCTTGCTAATATGAAAGAAATGAATTTATCAGGTAAGTTCTTACATAAATTATGTTTTTACAAGGGACACGACTCCATGCACACTAAGGGGTAGATTTATCATAGTGCAAGCGAACATGATACGATATAGCGTATCATGTCCGCTGCACATCGATAAATGCCGACAGAATACGCTGTTGTCACTTATCATTGTACCAGAAGTTCTTGTGAACTGCTGGTGCAATGCCGCCCCCTGCAGATTCGCGGCCAGTTGGCCGCTAGCAGGGGGTGTCAATTAACATGATCGTATTCGATCGGGTTGATTTCTGTCTGCGGCCTCAGAGCAGATGGACAAGTTATGGAGCAGCGGTCTATAGACTTCTGTTTCCGGCAAGCCATATGGAGCTTGATAAATTGGCCCCTAAGTCTAAACATGGCAGTGACAATGCGTTTTAATGTGCTTTCGTGAATTAAAAAATATTAATATAAATATTTAGTATTAGAGTTCCTTAAATATTTTACATTTTTCTTAAATATAGGACTTGGAAATGTCCTCTTTCCTACACCACACATATTTTCAGTTGTATTAAATAATTTTAAAGGATTTGTACCAGATTGTAGTGAATTTAAAGAGCTGATCAGTGACAGAATTTACCATCAGCTTACAGTAAATAGCAACAGCTTTAAAAAAAACTGTCTGCAAGTCTAATAGAGATTAGTAACGGTCACTACCATTTGGTCACTGCAAGTAACCCACTCTTTGTATACATTTCAAACATCTAATATAGCATAGATTATTTTTGAGCTCCACTTGTAATCTAGCCCACAATGCCCTAGATAACTCACAACTTGTAATTTGATCGTTGCCTAGTGCAGAATTGATACCTATTGAAAGTATAAGGTTGGTTTAAGAGATGTTGGTCATGCTAAACGTTTTCTGGTAACCTGGGCGATAATTAGCATTGTGAAAAGCGGAAAAATATTACAAATTGGAAAAACGTTACATTTGTTAAAGGGACATGAAACACAAAGTTTGTCTTTCATGATTTAGAAATGACATGCAATTTTAAACAACTTTCCAATTTACTTCTATTATCTAATTTGCTTTTGGCCATGCTAAACATTCCCTGGGAATTCATTTTTGACCATGGACTTGTAATACCAGATTAGACGCTATTCTGAGTGCAGATCTGCAATATTGATAGCACACCCTGCGCTATCAATAGTGATTCACTTGTAATCTAGGTCAATGTTTCTTACAACAACAACATTAAAATCTGTCACTAATAATTGATATGAAGAAAAAGAAGGCAAAGCAGTCATTTTCAAACAAAGAAGGAAAAACATATTTCTAGTCTCTATATTTAGGTCTATAATGCTTATAAAACTTATTAATATATTTCAAATTAATGTCTGGTTGTCTGTTCTCCCTCTGCTGTCTCCTCCTTTTTTTAATCAGGATAGCAGCACAAAATGTTAACTTTATAATGCCCATGACTGGTACTGTTAAAAAAACAAACAGCAATCTGAGTGGCTTGATGTGACCTTTAATATTCTAGTCTTCTTTAATCTATTTATTGTTTGCTCTAACACACATATCTCTGGCCCCTCATTGATTTCTGTAGAGTTCACAACCTGAAAGGTGTCAAGCTGAAAAATAAGTCTGCAGCACAGTCTGCTGCAGGGGAAATGTAGTTGAAAGATTGATAACTTTAAAAGTCTGTGTGTTGATTGTCAGACAATTGAAGCTAGACAGTGAAAGCAATGTCCATTAACTTATTATGGATTTATGTAGTTGTTACATACTTTGCAGCTACATTTTGAAGAGTTTATTATTTCATATGTTTAAATAAAGACCTTTGCTTGTACTTTGTTGTGAGATATTGGGAAAACTTAAGGTTGGGTTTTTGATAAATGGGTGATATAAATATAGCTTGCCTAATAAAGGGACACTGCTGTAGAGAATGCTTGTAACAGATTTCAGCTTTTGGGGTTAAAGGGGCAGTATACACAAATTTTCATTTAACTGCATGTAATAGACACTACTATAAAGAAGAATATGCACAGATACTGATATAAAAATCTAGTATAAAACCTTTTAAAAACTTACTTAGAAGCTTCCAATTTAGTACTGTTGATGAGATTAACCTGGGACACCTACTGAAAAGGGCTGAGAGCAGAACCTCCCCCCTACCCTCTATATGAAAAGACCCATTATACAAACAGAAGCAGTCTGAAGTCTGTATACTGTACATAATAAACATCTTAAACTTTGGGATTTGGTTAGGAGTCTGAAAATCAGCACAATGTTGTTTAAAAATAAGCAAAACTATATATTTTTACAAAAACACACCCAGATGGGCTATATAAATGGATCACAAGTAGAAAGAAGCAGCACTCCAAAAAATCGTAGGATAAAATCCAGAAACTTTATTCAAATAGTTTAAAACAAAAAAGTGCTGCATAGCACGAAACATGTTAGGACATAGCTCCCTCCTCCATTTTTGATTTTGCATTGTGCTGTGCTGTGTTGCACATTTTTTTGTTTTAAACTATTTGAATAAAGTTTCTGGATTTTATCCTATGTTTTTTGGAGTGCTGCTTCTTTCTACTTGTGATTCTACAGTTGGCTCGACTTTCTTCAAGCTGGCACCCCGCCATTTGCACATTTTTTACTTTGCCGATTTTACAAGGCTCTGATTGGTCACCAGCTTACACACCTCCTTGGGCTGTAGCTATGTCACCACTTCTTCCACACTATATAAATGGATCATCTACAAAACATTTATGCAAATAAAAATCTAGTGTACCATGTCCCATTAATCGCAATTTTTCAGCAGATAACAATTCCTGCAGCTAGTACTGTCAGTGTAATTTTCCAGTGATCACAATCCCAAAACGCTTCTGCCTTTAAAACCCTGTTGAAGACCAATAGTTATTTGCATCATGAATCTCATGTATTTGTTATCAAAAAATGAAATGTGCACTTTTAAGGACAAATAAAATAACGATTTTGCGGCTTCCGTAATAACATTACAGGTTGAATTGAATGTTTCTTGATTGATGTATTAATAGCGTGTAGCAATGTTAATAGCTGGCATGTGCAATTAACCTGTTTTGCCTCAAAACCATAAAGATATGTGTGTATGTACCGCTAAGGATTTGAAACAGGTGCATTATCAGTATAGTGGGCATAAGTGTTTGTGTCATTACTGATTTTGCTCTTTGTTATTAGTACAAAAGTGCTTATTATTAATATTTAAACTTTAAATAATTAAGCTGGAAGTATTTGTTTCTATTTGGGGATGGTGTCCCTGCACAAAACCAATGTTACATTTGATAACCTTTGAGGCACTCAGTAATAAGTTAAAAATTGTTGTCCAGGGCTTATCAAGTACTTTTAGCTGTTACATTTAAAAAATGAGAAATGGCCCCATAAATGTGTTGTTAAGTTTTAAGAATATGGATTGTGATCAGAAAACAAGACTGGTACATTTAAATTATACATACATTTGTGTTATTTATTGACAAAAGAATGAATGCACTCTTCAGTCAAGTGCCTTTGCCTAATGTATACAGGGAGTGCAGAATTATTAGGCAAATGAGTATTTTGACCACATCATCCTCTTTATGCATGTTGTCTTACTCCAAGCTGTATAGGCTCGAAAGCCTACTACCAATTAAGCATATTAGGTGATGTGCATCTCTGTAATGAGAAGGGGTGTGGTCTAATGACATCAACACCCTATATCAGGTGTGCATAATTATTAGGCAACTTCCTTTCCTTTTGCAAAATGGGTCAAAAGAAGGACTTGAAAGGCTCAGAAAAGTCAAAAATAGTGAGATATCTTGCAGAGGGATGCAGCACTCTTAAAATTGCAAAGCTTCTGAAGCGTGATCATCGAACAATTAAGCGTTTCATTCAAAATAGTCAACAGGGTCGCAAGAAGCGTGTGGAAAATAACTGCCCATGAACTGAGAAAAGTCAAGCGTGCAGCTGCCAAGATGCCACTTGCCACCAGTTTGGCCATATTTCAGAGCTGCAACATCACTGGAGTGTCCAAAAGCACAAGGTGTGCAATACTCAGAGATATGGCCAAGGTAAGAAAGGCTGAAAGACGACCACCACTGAACAAGACACACAAGCTGAAACGTCAAGACTGGGCCAAGAAATATCTCAAGACTGATTTTTCTAAGGTTTTATGGACTGATGAAATGAGAGTGAGTCTTGATGGGCCAGATGGATGGGCCCGTGGCTGGATTGGTAAAGGGCAGAGAGCTCCAGTCCGACTCAGACGCCAGCAAGGTGGAGGTGGAGTACTGGTTTGGGCTGGTATCATCAAAAATGAGCTTGTGGGGCCTTTTCGGGTTGAGGATGGAGTCAAGCTCAACTCCCAGTCCTACTGCCAGTTTCTGGAAGACACCTTCTTCAAGCAGTGGTACAGGAAGAAGTCTACATCCTTCAAGAAAAACATGATTTTCATGCAGGACAATGCTCCATCACACGCGTCCAAGTACTCCACAGCGTGGCTGGCAAGAAAGGGTATAAAAGAAGAAAATCGAATGACATGGCCTCCTTGTTCACCTGATCTGAACCCCATTGAGAACCTGTGGTCCATCATCAAATGTGAGATTTACAAGGAGGGAAAACAGTACACCTCTCTGAACAGTGTCTGGGAGGCTGTGGTTGCTGCTGCACGCAATGTTGATGGTGAACAGATCAAAACACTGACAGAATCCATGGATGGCAGGCTTTTGAGTGTCCTTGCAAAGAAAGGTGGCTATATTGGTCACTGATTTGTTTTTGTTTTGTTTTTGAATGTCAGAAATGTATATTTGTGAATGTTGAGATGTTATATTGGTTTCACTGGTAAAAATAAATAATTGAAATGGGTATATATTTGTTTTTTGTTAAGTTGCCTAATAATTATGCACAGTAATAGTCACCTGCACACACAGATATCCCCCTAAAATAGCTATAACTAAAAACAAACTAAAAACTACTTCCAAAACTATTTAGCTTTGATATTAATGAGTTTTTTGGGTTCATTGAGAACATAGTTGTTGTTATATAATAAAATTAATCCTCAAAAATACAACTTGCCTAATAATTCTGCACTCCCTGTAAAATGAATTGTTCCAGAAGGCAACTAAGCCCTTAGGTGATTTACATCAACTTCATTTTACTTTGAAACATGATAATTGTCACTCTCTAGCTTTGAATTAAGTTTGTGGAACACAACTGCTGAAGATGGTCGCATACAACTTTAAAAAATATAAGTATGAGTATGGTTTTTTGTATGCAGAGATGTTTTGTTAGGTGTTTATAGAAGTAAAAACCTACAAAGTGAATGTCCGCTAAATTAATATACATCAATCTATATAGACAAAAAAGTTGTAGCTGGAGACTTCCCCTCTGAGGAAGCAATAGTGAAACGCGATAGCGTTAGGGGGAGTTCATTTCTATTTTAACTTGCTCCACAATGGCTATTTAACCCTTAATAACAGCTTTGTCTCCTAACAGATATAATCTTGTGGTCTTAAAGCCTCCGGCTCTGTAACATAATTATAGTATTTAGCTTTAAAATATCTACTCTGGGTAAGCAATTTGTGCTACCACTAGTATATCTAGACATTTAGAAAAATGCTTGACCTATTACTTAATAGCACACTATAGGTGTAGTAGAATTAAGCCTGTCAAACAAGTAGCGATGGTTAACACGTAAAATAAGTTGGTATGCGAATTGTGCTACCGGAATTATAGAAAATATTTTAATACTGCTCCTTGACATTATAACGCATAACTCCTATTGAGGCTAAGGCTATATTTACTATCACTATATCTAGCAATCTGTGATATCATTGATATACCTAGATATTCAGAATAGCGCTTGACCTATTAATATACAGCACATTACTAGTGCTGCAGTATAATGCTTGTTAAAAAAAGATAATTCAATACCGCTTTTTTACTTTTTGAGCATAAATCTTATCTAGGTTAAGACTACATTCACCATCATAATATCTAGAAATGTGTGTGTTAGGTGTTGTTTTCAGGGGGGGGGTGTCAGTTCAGGACTGGGCATCGGGCACACCGTACCCACTGGAAATGAGTATACCATTTGATCAGGATTTCCAGGAGAACAGATTTCAGATCACACAGCAATGATTCTAAAAGTTATTCTGTTTATTGCAAGTTGAAAGGCACGTCTTATAGACAACAGTTACAACATATAGGGTTAACAAGTGACATATTCATAACTACATCATCTTACATAGTATTTCTGCAAGAACAAAGAAGCTCATTTAAAATATAATCAAAAGAAAAGGAGTGTTAGGGCATCATTTCTACAGAAATAATTAACTTCAGATAACAGTAAATCTGAGCCTCATAGCCCAGCACAAATCAAGGCCGTTTGACATCTTGTAGAGATAACAGTGCATCCAAGCACATTGTCAGGGTCATTCTCAGGGCTATTCTAGCTATGCAAGTCTCCCTAACATCAGCATATTTCTCACCACTATAATAAAGGTTATTGAGACAAGATGGATGCCAAAGACAAAATGGCAGCCAAGAACAAGATGGCGCTGGTGACGCTAACAACAATTCCTAACATACCACCCTTTTATTCTAACAGAATAACATAAAAATAGAAAAGCACAGAAAATTAGGAAAGCCTTTAACAACCAAATAAGCCTAATACTACGGTAACGTGAATCTATGTTAGAATACTGTAGAGGAAGGTATTCAAATGTAGTGGTATAATTTTTTTATAGGCTAATAGGGCACAATTTGTCACTGCACATAGGTGCGGCCTCTCCAATACTCTTCATTTACCTCCCAGCATCCTCAAACTACTGGTCTATCTGCACAAAGACCCAACCAGCCCCCCATCTACCCCCAAACAACGCTGCATCTTTTATTTATTCACCTGCATTGCTAGCACCCCCCAATATTTCCATCAGTTTCTTTACACTCTCCACAGTGAAGTATGACATGGGAACAGCACAAATGTCTCTAGGTGGCCTCTGATCACTTTAAGAACAGTCTTTGTCCTCTTAGAGTGCTCCACCTTCCTCAGACACTTTGCTTTAATACAGTTCATTTGCAGTAGGGGTGCTTATCCAGTGTTCTTCTGCAGGTAGATGTTGGAAGTCTGATGGTTTGTTCATGGGGTAGACAAGGTAGCCAGTGGATCCCCATAGCAAGCAGACACTCGAGTCAGAAGGAGTCGAAGAAGGAAACAAAACAGCACAAGATGAGTACACACCCCAATACAATCACAATTATGTCCAAATAAGATAAGACTTCTTTCACCTTTTTTTTAAGCATCACCATTCCTTTAGCTTAACTTATCCTATGTCATTTAAAACAAAAAAAACATTGTACATGTATAATACAAACTAAATACATTGATACTTTTACAGAGAATAACTCACAGCTTATCTATACAATTTAAATGATACTTCATGAATACTAAGCAAGTGAAAACTGCTAGACTTCATCAATAGGCTGAATGGCTATGCTAAGTAACTCTTCACACTGTCACTTGGAACTACCAAAAATAAAAGGACATAGTTTTGCTTTATTCTGGAAAGCTACTATCTGTAATGTTTATAATTCTCCAACTATAATCTTAATAGTCAACAATCTCATCTGATATAAACACTACTAGTTTACTAATTATTTTATGCAACCTAAATTCTCTCACACTCCTGTATGAGGAAAGCATACAATCATAACATTATTTAAAAGTAAAAAATCTCTTAAAGGTAAACAAATCTTTATGGTAAGATAATTCCTTTCTTTGGCAAACATCTGGAATTACCAAATTCAAATTGCAGATACCATACCAATTAATAAAAGGGAAACAAAATACATTTGCTTTCATAACATAGCTCCAATAAGAGCCATGGTAGGTAGAAAATATACCATCAATATAACTATAATTATGCTACTCCCTAAACAAATATTTCTTTGTATGATTAACATAAATTTCTATCTGAGACGTGTCCTCACTATGTTCCATAGAGTGAAGGGTCTAAAATATTAGCAGCATCTTCTTTAAACTATAAAGGTGCAAACATATTTTCTTTACTCAGTGGGCCATTCAATAGGTTACAATACTGCAAGGTTTAGAGTTACGCTTATCTAAAGGGTTACTTTGCTTAAGTACATAAACTACAATGTGCACTAATACCAATAAGGCATACTTATCTGTAGACAAAACTATATGACTTCTTATAACTAATATGATCAACAAAAATAACACAAATACAAGAGCATACAAAACAAGCAATATAAGTAAACAAGTTAAAACAATACTCCCCTAATTTAATTGGATGACTCTGTAACAGCGTAACAGGTCCTCAATATCAACCGGCAAGGCACAGTCCAGAGAAGGATAGTTTTTATGTTCTGAAGACACACATCATAGGAAACAGTCATAGATTACCCAGAGTCCAGTTCTGGGGCTGGTACCAGCATGCAATGCAAAGAATGGATCCAAAGATAGTTCAGCAACTTTTACTGTAGTATGGTGGTTAAAACAAGCTTGACAAAAGGTCTTTTATCTTAATTTTTCTCCCTTTAAAAGGTTTACTTGCATTCAATCTTCAATCTTTTGGAGAGTGCACTATGGAATTTTATCTGTACAGATTTTACCTAAATATGAAAAACTCAAAAATAATTAAGTTAATCCTAGATTTAGAGTTTTGTCGGTAAAGACCCGCGTAGCTAACGCTGCTTTTTTTGCCAACGCACCCTTCCAACAACGCTGGTATTTAGAGTTGTCTGAGGGGCTGCGTTAGGCTAAAAAAAGGGAGCGTTGAGCCTAACTTAGCTCCACTTCAACCCTCAATACCAGCGTTGCTTACGGTACCGGTAAGCTGGCAAAACGTGCTCGTGCACAATATCCCCATAGGAAACAATGGGGCATTTTGGGCTGAAAAAAAACAAAAAACTGCAAAAAAGCAGCGTTCAGCTCCTGACGCAGCCCCATTGTTTCCTATGGGGAAACACTCTTTAAGTCTGCACCTAACACCCTAACATGTACCCCGAGTCTAAACACTAAACACCCTTTACCTTACACTTATTAACCTCTAATCTGCCGCCCCCGCTATCGCTGACACCTGCATTATACTATTAACCCCTAATCTGCCGCTCCGTACACCGCCGCAACCTACATTATACTTATGAACCCCTAATCTGCTACCCCTAATCTGCTGCTCCTAACACCTCTATATTATATTTATTAACCCCTAATCTGCCCCCCCAACGTTGCCGCTACCTACCTACACTTATTAACCCCTAATCTGCTGACCGGACCTCGCCGCCACTATAATAAATGTATTAACCCCTAAACCGCCGCACTCCCGCCTTGCAAACCCTAGAATAAATAGTATTAACCCCTACTCTGCCCTCCCTAACATCGCCGCCACCTACCTACAATTATTAACCCCTAATCTCCCGCCCGCACCGTCGCCGCTACTATAATAAAGTTATTAATCCCTAAACCTAACTCTAACCCTAACACCCCCTAACATAAATATAATTTATATTAAACGAAATAATATTCGATAAATTAACTAAATTATTTAAAACTAAATACTTACCTATCAAGTAAACCCTAATATAGCTACAATGTAATTAATAATTACATTGTAGCTATTTTAGGATTTATATTTATTTTACAGGGAACTTTGTATTTATTTTAACTAGGTACAATAGCTATTAAATAGTTAATAACTATTTAATAGCTACCTAGTTAAAATAAATACAAAATTACCTGTAAAATAAATCCTAACCTAAGTTACAATTAAACCTAACACTACACTATCATTAAATTAATTAAATAAATTACCTACACATACCTAAAATAAAATACAATAAAATAAACTATTCTATAATACAAAAAAACAAACACTAAGTTACAAAAAAAAAAAAAGAATTACAAGCAGTTTAAACTAATTACACCTAATCTAAGCCCCCTAATAAAATAAAAAAGCCCCCCAAAATAAAAAATTCCCTACCCTATTCTAAAATACAAAAGTAATCAGCTCTTTTACCAGCCCTTAAAAGGGCTTTTTGCGGGGCCTTGCCCCAAAGTAATCAGCTCTTTTGCATGAAAATAAAAATACAATACCCCCCCAACATTACAACCCACCACCCACATACCCCTACTCTAACCCACCCAAACCCCCCTTAAAAAAAACTATCACTAACCCCCTGAAGATCTCCCTACCTTGAGTCGTCTTCACCCAGCCAAGCCGAATTCTTCATCCAAGCGGAGCAAGAAGATGTCCTCCATCCGGGCGAAGTCTTTATCCAAGCGGCAAAGAAGAGGTCCTCCATCCAGGTGAAGTCTTGATCCAAGCGGCAAAGAAGAGGTCTTCCATCCGGGCGATGTCTTCTTCCAAGCGGCATCTTCTATCTTCTTTCTTCCGGATCCATCTTCATCCCACCGACGCAGAACATCCTCCTTCCCCGACGGACTAACGATGAATGAAGGTTCCTTTAAGGGACGTCATCCAAGATGGCGTCCCTTCAATTCCGATTGGCTGATAGAATTCTATCAGCCAATCGGAATTAAGGTAGAAAAAATCTGACTGGCTGATGCAATCCGCTTGGATGAAGAATTCGGCTTGGCTGGGTGAAGACAACTCAAGGAAGGGAGATCTTCAGGGGGTTAGTGATAGTTTTTTTTAAGGGGGGTTTGGGTGGGTTAGAGTAGGGGTATGTGGGTGGTGGGTTGTAATGTTGGGGGGGTATTGTATTTTTATTTTCATGCAAAAGAGCTGATTACTTTGGGGCAAGGCCCCGCAAAAAGCCCTTTTAAGGGCTGGTAAAAGAGCTGATTACTTTTGTATTTTAGAATAGGGTAGGGAATTTTTTATTTTGGGGGCTTTTTTTATTTTATTAGGGGGCTTAGATTAGGTGTAATTAGTTTAAACTGCTTGTAATTCTTTTTTATTTTTTGTAATTTAGTGGGGGGTTTTTTTGTATTATAGAATAGTTTATTTTATTGTATTTTATTTTAGGTAATTGTATGTAATTTATTTAATTAATTTAATGATAAATAACCTAGTGTTAGGTTTAATTGTAACTTAGGTTAGGATTTATTTTACAGGTAATTTTGTATTTATTTTAACTAGGTAGCTATTAAATAGTTATTAACTATTTAATAGCTATTGTACCTTGTTAAAATAAATGCAAAGTTGCCTGTAAAATAAATATAAATCCTAAAATAACTACAATGTAACTATTAGTTATATTGTAGCTATATTAGGGTTTATTTGATAGGTAAGTATTTAATTTTAAATAGGAATAATTTAGTTAATTTTAGGAATATTATTTTGTTTAATATAAATTATATTTATGTTAGGGGGGTGTTAGGGTTAGGGTTAGAGTTAGGTTTAGGGGTTAATAACTTTATTATAGTAGCGGCAAGGTCCGGTCGGCAGATTAGGGGTTAATAATTGTAGGTAGGTGGCAGTGACGTTGGGGGGGGAGATTAGGGGGTAATAAATATAATATGGGGTCGGTGATGTTAGGGGCATCAGATTAGGGGTTCATAGGGATAATGTAGGTGGCGGCGGTGTCCGGTCGGCAGATTAGAGGTTAAACATTTTTATTAGAGTGGCAGCGATGTGGGGGGGGGGCCTCGGTTTTGGGGTACATAGGTAGTTTATGGGTACTTTAGAGCACAGTAGTTAAGAGCTTTATATTCCGGCGTTAGCCCATAAAGCTCTTAACTACTGACTTTTTTTGGCGTTAGGAGTCTTGTCGGTAGAGGGTCTACCGCTCACTTCTCCCAAGACTCCAAATACCAGCGTTAGGCAGATCCCATTGAAAAGATAGGATACGCAATTGGCGTAAGGGGATCTGCGGTAGCCTGGAATCGCGGTAGGGAAGTGAGCGGTAGACCCTTTCCTGCCTGACTCTAAATACCAGCCGGCGGCCAAAAGCAGCATTAGGACCCCTTAACACTGCTTTTGATGGCTAACGCAAAACTCTAAATCTAGGTGTTAGTGTCTTTAATCTCTAGATACAGCTTCATGATCTCATCCTGCAAATACAAATATTGTGTTAAGAACAAAATAGAAAAAAATAAAAACATTTTAGGTTCACTTTCTTACTTAAAATAATAATCACTCAAATCACATAAAGATACTCAGCAATACTCATCAATACTTCCCCCTTGTTTGCGTGAAACATCCCATGTGGCATGCAAACACAATATAACACAAAACTAAAAGGCCATTCATGCACTCCACTCATGCATGTTGTATACTATTCTTAATAGCAGACGAAATCAAATACACCTCAACATGCAATATTCCATTCATACAGCACCTTACCACATGCATTCACTAAAAATAAAAACACAACATTCTGTTAGAAAACACTTAAAACCAACTGTCCATTTCACAAAACAAAACATTAACAGCCGACACAAACATTAACAATCAGAATTAACCTGAAATTCAACACAGCTACTTACATTCACTGAAACACAGCACTCGCAAAACACTACAAATAATTAAAATCCTATAACAACCATCTATACCCTGGTTCTGCAAATTCTACCATGCACAATACTATGAGATCCTACTAATGACGCAATCACTGCAGATGATCAATAAACTCCAGTTGCATATTTACAAATAAAATCCCTAACCATAAATTTACAAAGGAACACACAAACACCTAAGTACCCTATTTTGGGAAAGATCAGATAATAATGGTACAGCCACTGTTCCATATAGCCCCTGCCCGCATGCACAGTGCAAATCCACAGTTAAATAAATCAGGTGTGGCACAAATAATTTGTGAAAAGTTCAGGAATCCAATCTATACTTTTACATAACCAAAACTGTAATAAATACACAATTATTCGATTTAACTTTTTTTTATAATTTGATATTCACCATTTTGCAATTTCCTAGCCAAATATAACCATTGTATATAACAAAAAATGAGCTTTCTACAAAAGAATAATAATAATAAAGTAAAAGGATAGTTTGTCCAAAAATTACCCCTTTAAATTGTTCCCAATGATCCATTGTCCTCACTTATAATAAAAATGTATACTGACGTTCATTAAATAGCTTAAGCAAACACAGCCAGCATAAAAAACAGACTCACAGTGGGGTGCAGGCTAGTTAAAGGGACATTTTACCCAAAAAAATGTAAAAGATATCTGTAACTCAAACTGCTGACATAGTTAAATATACTAGTGTTAGGCTTACAGTAAACCTAATTTTCTCTCTCTGTAAATATGGGGCCTAGTTATCAAGCCGTCAACCTCAAATACGCTGGAATTCCGCAGCGTATTTGTGGCGAGGCTGATACGCCTTAGTTATCAAAGGCTCGAGACCGGCAAAAGTAGAATTTTGTGACGTAAGCATCGATCCGCTGGACTCAGTCCGACACAGATCGATTCTTACGTCACTTTGCTAGTTATCAAAAAACTAGCAGGTACGCTTGGCACTTTTACGGCCCAGCGTACCTGGTTTTCAATCCGCCACCCCTGGAGGCGGCGGATCCCATAGGAATCAATGGGAGTCTGACCATAGCGAAAGTACAAGTTCGCTGCTGACAGACATCCCATTGATTTCTATGGGAGCTGTCTACACCTAACACCCTAACATGTACCCCGAGTCTAAACACCACTAATCTGTCCCCCCTACACCGCCGCAACTAAATAAAGTTATTACCCCCTAAACCGCCGCTCCCGGAGCCCACCGCAAGCTACTCTATACATATTAACCCCTAAACCGCCGCTCCCGGAGCCCACCGCAACTATAATAAATGTATTAACCCCTAAACCGCCGCTCCCTGAACCCGCCGCAACCTATATTAAATGTATTAACCCCTATCCTGCCCCCCCTACACCGTCGCCACCTATAATAAATTTATTAACCCCTAATCTGCCCCCCTACACCGTCGCCACCTATAATAAATTTATTAACCCCTATCCTGCCCCCCACTACGCCGCCGCCACTGTAATAAAATTATTAACCCCTAAACCTAAGTCTAACCCTAACCCTAACGCCCCCCTAACTTAAATATTAATTAAATAAATCTAAATAAATTAACTCTTATTAACTAAATGAATCCTATTTAAAACTAAATACTTACCTTTAAAATAAACCCTAATATAGCTACAATATAAATAATAATTATATTCTAGCTATCTTAGGATTTATTTTTATTTTACAGGCATCTTTCAATTTATTTTAACCAGGTACAATAGCTATTAAATAGTTATTAACTATATAATAGCTTACCTAGCTAAAATAAAGAGAAATGTACCTGTTAAATAAATCCTAACCTAAGTTACAATTACACCTAACACTACACTATACTTTAATAAATTATTCCTATTTAAAAATAAATACTTACCTGTAAAATAAACCCTAAGATAGCTACAATATAATTAATAATTATATTATAGCTATCTTAGGATTTATATTTATTTTACAGGTAACTTTGTATTTATTTTAGCTAGTTAGAATAGTTATTAAATAGTTATTAACTATTTAATAACTACCTAGCTAAAAGAAATACAAAATTACCTGTAAAATAAATCCTAACTTAAGTTACAATTAAACCTAATACTACACTATCATTAAATTAATTAAATAAACTACCTACAAATAACTACAATTAAATACAATTACATAAACTAACTAAAGTACAAAAAATAAAAAAAGCTAAGTTACAAAAAATAAAAAAATAAGTTACAAACATGTTAAAAATATTACAACAATTTTAAGCTACTTACACCTAATCTAAGCCCCCTAATAAAATAACAAACCCCCCCAAAATAAAAAAATGCCCTACCCTATTCTAAATTAAATAAATTTCAAAGCTCTTTTACCTTACCAGCCCTTAAAAGGGACATTTGTGGGGGCATGCCCCAAAGAAAACAGCTCTTTTGCCTGTAAAAGAAAAATACAACCCCCCCAACATTAAAACCCACCACCCACATACCCCTAATCTAACCCAAACCCCCCTTACGGATGATCTTCAGGGTATGTGGGTATGTGGGTGGTGCTTTGAAATTTATTTAATTTAGAATAGGGTAGGGCATTTTTTATTTTGGGGGGGTTTGTTATTTTATTAGGGGGCTTAGATTAGGTGTAAGTAGCTTAAAATTGTTGTAATATTTTTAACATGTTTGTAACTTATTTTTTTATTTTTTGTAACTTAACTTTTTTTATTTTTTGTACTTTAGTTAGTTTATGTAATTGTATTTAATTGTAGTTATTTGTAGGTAGTTTATTTAATTAATTTAATGATAGTGTAGTATTAGGTTTAATTGTAACTTAAGTTAGGATTTATTTTACAGGTAATTTTGTATTTCTTTTAGCTAGGTAGTTATTAAATAGTTAATAACTATTTAATAACTATTCTAACTAGCTAAAATAAATACAAAGTTACCTGTAAAATAAATATAAATCCTAAGATAGCTACAATATAATTATTATTTAGATTGTAGCTATATTAGGGTTTATTTTACAGGTAAGTATTTATTTTTAAATAGGAATAATTTATTAAAGTATAGTGTAGTGTTAGGTGTAATTGTAACTTAGGTTAGGATTTATTTAACAGGTACATTTCTCTTTATTTTAGCTAGGTAAGCTATTAAATAGTTAATAACTATTTAATAGCTATTGTACCTGGTTAAAATAAATTGAAAAGTACCTGTAAAATAAATATAAATCTTAAGATAGCTAGAATATAATTATTATTTATATTGTAGCTATATTAGGGTTTATTTTAAAGGTAAGTATTTAGTTTTAAATAGGATTCATTTAGTTAATAAGAGTTAATTTATTTAGATTTATTTAATTAATATTTAAGTTAGGGGGGGCGTTAGGGTTAGGGTTAGACTTAGGTTTAGGGGTTAATAATTTTATTACAGTGGTGGCGGTGTAGTGGGGGGCAGATTAGGGTTTAATAAATTTATTATAGGTGGCGATGGTGTAGGGGGGGCAGGATAGGGGTTAATAGGTTTAATATAGGTTGCGGCGGGTTCAGGAAGCGGCGGTTTAGGGGTTAAACTATTTATTTAGTTGCAGAGAGGTGCAGGATCAGCAGGATAGGGGTTAATAACTTTATTATAGAGGGCGACGGTGTAGGGGGGGCAGGATAGGGGTTACTAGGTATACTGTAGGTGGCAGCGGTGTCCGGGAGCGGCGGTTTAGGGGTTAATACATTTATAAGAGTTGCGGCGGGGTCTAGGAGCGGCGGTTTAGGGGTTAATACATTTATAAGAGTTGGGGCAGGGTCTAGGAGCGGCGGTTTAGGGGATAGTTTATTGAGTTGCGGGAGGCTCCGTGGGCGCCGGTATAGGGGGTAGAACAGTGTAGTTTAGTGTGAGTGCTTAGTGACAGGCTAGCAATAAAGCTGGGAAAAAGCCGAAGGGCAGCGAGATCGGATGAGTGATAACTGTCACAGTCCGCTGCTCATCGCCCCGCGGCTTTTTGACAGCTTTATTTGATAACTTAGGCATATTTTTTCAGGTCCGCGGCGGCGATGTGAGGCGAGCTTAGGCGGGCGTATTGGGCCGGCGAAGCCAGAAAAGTAGACGGCTTGATAACTACCCCCCTATGTCTTTAAAATCTCAGATTTTATATCAGTTTGCCTGTATCCCTTTAAATATTTTCTCTCCTTTTTTTTTTCAGCTAGTATCACAGATTGCAACACCAAGATTGCAGGCAATTTATCAGTTCAGTTTGCATTACAAAGGGAATTGTTACACAGCGTAAATATCTGCCATCTAAACGGCAGATTTAAGAAAAATATATATCTTGCAAACTACTAATCTCTTTTACTTTTTAATAAATTGACAATTTTCCATTGCTCTGTCTAAGCACTGAGCTTACAGACAAATATAAGATAAGGAACACAATAAAATATGTTTATTATCCAAAATTCAACCCCCTGCAATCAACTGTGTTTTGAAAGCACAAAACTAGCTACTTAATATACACAAATAAACTTGCAAATGCAATTTCTCCTATATATTTTAAACTATTTAGCTTGTATCACCAGTAATTGAAAATACATTAATATAAAAACTATTTTACAGTGTACTGTCCCCATAAGGGCTAACCATTTATCATGTAAATTACATACGTATACCCTAGCCATGATTTAGGAAACTTGTATTATTTGCCACACAAATTCTACTGCTTTACTGTATCATGACCTGCATATTTAAATGAGAGCCATCACAGCATAAATAACACCCATGTATATTAAAACTTCTACTGAATTAATTTACTTGCAACCGAAATGGACCAAAATACTTTTAGATCATTTTTAATGATATGCAGCTTATAACCTTATTTTATCTTTTCCACTAACGCTGTGCACAAATCTTGCAAATACAACATACTTGAATCAACCTGTTAATCTTTTTTCATTTACCCGAAAACATGACCGCAAGTCACTCAATCATTCGCACATTCACAAATCCCTTAATTAGTTCACTTGCAAAAACAATATATTAATATTGATATTCCGCAACAGGTGGACAGTTTTTCATTTGCCTACAACAAATATCACTTAAAACTATTTAAGAAACTAGCTTAAATAATTACCATACAGAAAGAAAAAAATGCACCAAAGTCATTTTTACAGCGATACACACACACACACGAGCTCATATCATCTCACATACCAGAAATTCACCCCCTACATTTATTCTTACTCCATTCCAACATACATGAAACTCTTAGTGACACAGAAAACACATTCACAGTCTCTTTCCTTCTTTGGAAAACATATATTTCATAACATACCAAAGACATATAAAAATACAATAAGATTAACTTTCCACCAAATTTAAAATGTATTTAAAAGTGTCCGAATCTGCAGGGAATGGCCATTTTCCCAGCCGATTGAGACAAATATCAAACAGGATAATACATCCTATTTCTCTCTCTCTTTTTTTTTTTTTTACAGTAAATCTTTTACACGTAGTTTTACAAACGGAGCTTCTGTAACAGTTTATTTTTTCCTTCGCTGACTCGATACAGCTGTGCTCACTGACAGTTTTTATCACCCCCCTCCCTTTCTGGAGTGGATATCTCTCTGCTTCTGTTAACCCCTTTGTAGACTTTAAAAATGCAATAACCTACATATTTTCTAAGCACATCACAGCAATTATAGCAATAAAAGCAAGCAAGCAAATAAATAGTAATTAATTTCCAGTGATAGGTAACACAATGTCTACTTATTGGAATATATATAGACAACTTACAAAGCGATTCCAACTTGCCCGGGGGACTTGAACCTCCCGTCAAATGCATACCAACTTTTATCTTGTGCGCTTCACCAGACAGGACTGCAATACCTGTCTTAAACTAGCACAGGACTATTAACCTGTCTAGAGGGATTATCACAAGTGCCGGCAGGACTAAGAACCTCAGCAAATCCGACGAGCTGACACCAGGAACTGTTAGGTGTTGTTTTCAGGGGGGGGTGTCAGTTCAGGACTGGGCATCGGGCACACCGTTCCCACTGGAAATGAGTATACCATTTGATCAGGATATCAAGGAGAACAGATTTCAGATCACGCAGCAATGATTCTAAAAGCTATTCTGTTTATTGCAAGTTGAAAGGCACGTCTTATAGACAACAGTTACGACATATAGGGTTAACAAGTGACGTATTCATAACTACATCATCTTACATAGTATTTCTGCAAGAACAAAGAAGATCATTTAAAATATAATCAAAAGAAAAGGAGTGTTAGGGAGTCATTTCTACAGAAACACCTAACTTCAGATAACAGTAAATCTAAGCCTCATAGCCCAGCACAAATCAAGGCCATTTGACATCTTGTAGAGATAACAGTGCATCCAAGCACATCGTCAGGGTCATTCTCAGGGCTATTCTAGCTATGCAAGTCTCCCTAACATCAGCATATTTCTCACTACATAATAAACCACTATAATAAAGGTTATTGAGACAAGATGGATGCCAAAGACAAAATGGCAGCCAAGAACAAGATGGCGCTGGTCACGCTAACAACAATTCCTAACATTGGGATACACTAGTATACCTAGTTATTTATAATTTTGCTGGACCTATTAGCTAACGTCTCACTATAGGTGCTGTATAATTATACCTGTTATACAAATAGCTATGTACAACTGGTAAAATCCACTGGTATGTGAATAGTGCTACCAGATATACAGAGGTAATTTTATATCGCTCTTTGATACTTATTCAGCTTAAGGTCATATTTACCAACCTAACATCTAGTAAATAATTAGTCTAATCCAGACATTCATATATTCCCTTTGCTTCAATACAACCAGCAGGCTAATTGTGCTGTTGAAGCATGATGATGGTTAATTCATTGTGTTAGGGAATTTGACCCACCATAAAATAAAGAATTACTCTACAACATCTAGTGTTCTCAGCAATTATTAAACTCAGCGTAACCAAGGGGTATTTCAGTAGACTTATACTTGGAGATTTAACACATAGGTGGCTATTACTGTTTTCCAGAGTACATTTTCATATACCAGGGGTTCTCTTTAATATATTTCAAATCTAGATGACAACTAGGCAATGTTTTTTATTACATTGGTTGCCAACAGACGATATAACGCAGAACTGCTAACCCTCAAAAAAGGAAAAAACTGTAAAAATTAGGCAACATTTTTGTATAATAACGATTACAACGAATGGTATAAGTACTATTCTCCTGGGTATACAAAGGAGTTACTCTAACGTATAAATAGTATTTAACCACTTTGTGACCACTACAATTTATATAAGATACGCTATTATTCACATGTACCATTGTGGAAGTGTTTTAATGTGTCCTTGTTTGTGGGCAGCTACCATGACATTCACTTTTTTGAACCTGTATTTTTATTTATTGTTGAATCAATAAAAGTTACATTTTAATAATCACTCTCTGATAATTTTCCTAAAATTGAGTCCTTCTGTTCAGAGGCATTCCTTACTTTGTCATTCCAATCTAGGGATGAGTTGTTCTAATATAATATACATCAATGGTTAAATAAAGCAAATACAACTTAAACTGTAATGCACAAAAGGTAATGTTTGTACTGTATATATACCAAAGAGGTAAGTATCTGTATTGACTGAGTAGTAATATTGCCCCAAGAGGTAGTCAGAAGTATTGCAGGAAGAAGCAAACACAAAGCTAGCTGTAAACCAGATTAAGCTGTCTGATGCAGCTTTACAGTAATTAGGTTGTAGGAGACAATCTAAATAACAGACTTTACTAGATATATGTAATATTGCACAGAGGATATGAATATAATGAGTAGTGGTAGTTATGATGGTAATGGAGTTGAACCAGTAATACCTTTTGAGAAAGTAGTTAGCAGAAGTTGCGGTAGGTATACAAATGAACAGCTAACAGGCTGTGAGGACTAGCATGAGAGTGAAGACAACCCATAAGTGAATTAGTAATGATGTTACCTCTGTAGTAAACAAGCAGTACTTGCACAAAGATACTTCCAGCATGTCAATGGCATCCAAAGCAAAGCTCAGTAAGATCACAGGCGATGAGACACAGAGATATCCAAAGTCTGAGTAGAAAGTGAATCAATAATCAAGCAACCTAGAAAGATTCAGCTGCTATATATTGGAAAAGGAGGTGGTGTGCAAAAACTTAAGGTGAATCCATGTTAAAGGGCCAGAAGGAAAGTATAAGTTAAAGGGGCAGAGGAGGCCCTCCAGGCTTACTAGGATGAGCCAAATTAAATCTATTCGTCAACCGAGGGGCATTGAGATCAGAAGCAGCCATCCAGGAGTCATTCTCCTCTTCATAACCTTTTCATCTGACTAATTACTGAAGTTGACAATATTGAAGTCTGGAATCAAGAATCTGTGCTACTTCATATTCTGCTTGTCCATCAATAAGTACTGGAGGAGGCACAAGATCAGGGGAAGGATTGCTTTTGAATGGCTTAATCAAAGAGACATGAAAACTGGAATGGATACGATATGCTGGTGGTAGTTCGAGTTTAATTGTGTTAGCATTAATGATCTTTGTTATTTCAAAAGGTGATGTAGAGAGAACTCAATTTACTTGCAGGAGTATTCAATTTCAAATTCTTAGAAGAGAGCCAAACCTAATCTTATTAGTTAGGAGGAGTACGTTTGCATAAATCATAATAATGCTTCTGTTTAAGCTGAGCTGCTTTGATATTAGTATGTAGGATACTGAATCCTTCTTTAATAGTTTGTAAAGTATCAGCAACAGCCGAACAGTTGGATGAGGAGGCAGATAAAAATGAAAAAAATTGAAAACTTGAATGGTATCCATAGTTGGCATAAAATGGTGTACGTTTAGTTGTTGAACAAATGGTATTATTGTAGGCACATTCCGCAAGTGGTAAGAGATCAATCCAGTTGTCCTGTAGAGGTGTTGTGGAACAACAAAGATTTTGCTCCAGCAACTGGTTTGTCTTTTCTGATAAGCCATTAGTTTGAGGGTGATAAGCACTGCTGAATTTAATTTTGACTGAAAGAGTTCTACATAACTCCTTCCAGAAATTGAAAGTGAACTGTACTCCTCTGTCAGTAGTGAGGCTTGTGGGTAGACTATGTAACTTGACAACATTGTTTATAAACAATTCAGATGTCTTAAGTGCAGAAGGAGTCCACTTGGTTGAAATGAAATGTGCTATCTTTGTTAACTGATCAACAACCACTAAAATAGTATCATATTGTTGTGATGGGGGAAGTTTAAAATTTAAAATCCATAGAGAGATACTGCCACGGTTTTTCAGGAATTGGTAGAGACGTAAGTAAACCATATGGAGGTCTTCTCTCAGATTTGCAGCGAGCACAGATTGTACAATAGGTGACAAAATCTATAGTAGACTGAGGCATCTTAGGCCACCAAAAATTTTGTTGAAGTAATTCTAAGGTCTTCTGTATACCCTGGTGTCCAGTCAGGGGATTATCATGTACATGTTTTAAAACATAAGTACGTAGAGAAGTGAGAATTTATAATTTATCATATTTGTATAACAGTCTATTGTTTTCTGTATGTAACAGATGATGGATAATAGCAGAACTGTTAAATAAAGCTGTCTTTATTTTGGAGCTAAAGCCTTCCAGTATACCAATTATTTGGTAGGAAGAATAATGGTAGTATGTGCTTGTGGTACAGGTGGAGGAAACATCCTGAAAAGGGAATCAGCTTTATCATTCCTAGATCCTGGTCGGTAGAAAATAGTATAGTATTATCTTTCAAAATATAGACTCCAACATACTTGTCTGGCAGATAGGGTCCTGTTTGTTTAAAGATATTACAAGTATCGATAATCTGAGTATATAATGATAGGAAATGTAGATAATTATAGTAAATGTCTCCAAGTTTCAAAAGCTACTTTGATAACTAAGAGTTCCTTTTCTCCAATAGGATGAGTCTCGGCAGGTGTAAGCACCCTGGAATGATAGTCAACTGGATACATGGGGTCTTTCAGAGACTTTCTTTGTGAGAGGACTGCACCAAGGGCATAGTCTGAGGCATCAACTTCGAGAAAATATTGTAAAGATGGATATGACATCTGGAGGATGGGTTTGGTAGTGAATCTCTCTTTGAGTTGAGTTGGTTGAAAGCATGTTGAGCTTATGTACTCCATTCAAATTTAGTATTTAATCCAGTGAGAGTAGCAAGTTGTTTCACAATTGCTGAATAGATTTTAATGAACTTTCTGTAAAAGTTTGCAAGACCTAAAGATTTCTGTAAGGCCTTCTTATTCTGTGGTACTGGCCAGTTTAGGATAGTTTCTATTTTTGTATCTTCCATCTTTATATCACCTGGTGGGATGTGGTATCCCAAAAAGCTGATGTTATCTGTGTCAAAGATATTTTTTTCTAATTTTGCGTATAAATCATGCGTGCGTAATCTGGAGAGTACCCAGCGTACATGCTTGCGATTCTTGAAGGAAGGAAGAATAAATCAAAATGTCATCCAAGTATATTACCACACATACATTCAATAAGTCCAAAAATGTAATTTATGAAGAACTGAATAGTAGCTGCCACGTTACACAGGCCAAATGGCATTACCAGATATTTATACAGGGAGTGCAGAATTATTAGGCAAGTTGTATTTTTGAGGATTAATTTTATTATTGAACAACAACCATGTTCTCAATGAACCCAAAAAACTCATTAATATCAAAGCTGAATAGTTTTGGAAGTAATTTTTAGTTTGTTTTTAGTTATAACTATTTTAGGGGGATATCTGTGTGTGCAGGTGACTATTACTGTGCATAATTATTAGGCAACTTAACAAAAAACAAATATATACCCATTTCAATTATTTATTTTTACCAGTGAAACCAATATAACATCTCAACATTCACAAATATACATTTCTGACATTCAAAAACAAAACAAAAACAGTTAAGTGACCAATATAGCCACCTTTCTTTGCAAGGACACTCAAAAGCCTGCCATCCATGGATTCTGTCAGTGTTTTGATCTGTTCACAATCAACATTGCGTGCAGCAGCAACCACAGCCTCCCAGACACTGTTCAGAGAGGTGTACTGTTTTCCCTCCTTGTAAATCTCACATTTGATGATGGACCACAGGTTCTCAATGGGGCTCAGATCAGGTGAACAAGGAGGCCATGTCATTAGATTTTCTTCTTTTATACCCTTTCTTGCCAGCCACGCTGTGGAGTACTTGGACGCGTGTGATGGAGCATTGTCCTGCATGAAAATCATGTTTTTCTTGAAGGATGCAGACTTCTTCCTGTACCACTGCTTGAAGAAGGTGTCTTCCAGAAACTGGCAGTAGGACTGGGAGTTGAGCTTGACTCCATCCTCAACCCGAAAAGGCCCCACAAGCTCATCTTTGATGATACCAGCCCAAACCAGTACTCCACCTCCACCTTGCTGGCGTCTGAGTCGGACTGGAGCTCTCTGCCCTTTACCAATCCAGCCACGGGAACATCCAACTGGCCCATCAAGACTCACTCTCATTTCATCAGTCCATAAAACCTTAGAAAAATCAGTTGAGATATTTCTTGGCCCAGTCTTGACGTTTCAGCTTGTGTGTCTTGTTCAGTGGTGGTCGTCTTTCAGCCTTTCTTACCTTGGCCATGTCTCTGAGTATTGCACACCTTGTGCTTTTGGGCACTCCAGTGATGTTGCAGCTCTGAAATATGGCCAAACTGGTGGCAAGTGGCATCTTGGCAGCTGCACGCTTGACTTTTCTCAGTTCATGGGCAGTTATTTTGCGCCTTGGTTTTTCCACACGCTTCTTGCGACCTTGTTGACTATTTTGAATGAAACGCTTGATTGTTCGATGATCACGCTTCCGAAGCTTTGCAATTTTAAGAGTGCTGCATCCCTCTGCAAGATATCTCACTATTTTTTACTTTTCTGAGCCTGTCAAGTCCTTCTTTTGACCCATTTTGCCAAAGGAAAGGAAGTTGCCTAATAATTATGCACACCTGATATAGGGTGTTGATGTCATTAGACCACACCCCTTCTCATTACAGAGATGCACATCACCTAATATGCTTAATTGGTAGTAGGCTTTCGAGCCTATACAGCTTGGAGTAAGACAACATGCATAAAGAGGATGATGTGGTTAAAATACTCATTTGCCTAATAATTCTGCACTCCCTGTATAAGCTGTACCTGGTACGGAAGGAAGTCTTCCATTCATCACCTTGTTTTATCTGCACAAGATCACATGTGCCTCTGAGATCCTTTTTTGTAAAAATTGAAGCTTAGTGTAACCTCACAACTAATTTAATTATTAGAGGTAGAGGGTAGTGATTTTTAATTGTAATTTTATTTAATCGACAGTAGTCTATTATAGGTCACAATGAGTTATCTTTATTTCATACAAAGAACATTCCAGCAGTTGCTGGGGAAGTTGAGGGTCTATTAAAGCCTTTTCTGAGATTCTCTTCAATATATTCTTTAAGATGAAGTAGTTCTATTTCAGAGAGTGGATAGATATGTCCATAAGGAACTATGGCTCCAGGCAAGAGATCTATTCGAAAATTGTAAGGTCTATGTGGAGGTAATGTCTCTGCTTCTTTTCACTAAAGACATCATGAAATTCATGGTACTGATGAGGAATATTTTTTGAAGGAGAGTGTATTTGTAACCATGGGATTGCTAGAACAATTGAATACAAAGGTAAAGGTATAACTTCAAAAGATATAAACTCCATGGGGCCGATTTATTAAATGGCTGGCGAATCATGTCTGTCTGACATCGCTTAATGCTGACAGCATACGCTGTTGACATTTAACATTTCACAAGCATTTCTGGTGAAATGCTTCTGCAGTGCCACCCCCTGCACATTCGCAGACAATCGGGGTGTCAATCATCCCAATCGTATATGATCGGGATGATTGCAGTCCGCAACCTGAAAGGTGGCAGAGAAGTTAAGGAGCAGCAGTCTTACGACCACTGCTTCTTTACTTCTGTTTCTGGTGAGTCGGAAACGTCAGGGGTAGATTGCAGCATCCACTGCTTAATAAATCTACCCCATATGTCCTTCATGAGTAGAGATTTGTATGGGTATGGTTTCATGGGTTATTGGTCCTGAAGTAATTGAGCTTCCATTTATAATTCTTATGGCAATAGGATTGCATTTTGCTATACAAGGTATTTTATTCTTAGTAACCAGAGATGAGTCAATGAAATTCCCACAGGCACCAGAATCTATAATAGAATCAACGTGTAAGTGAGTTTGGTCCCACTGTAAAGTTAAAGGTAAAATGCAGTAAGAAGATTTAACTTGGTGAGATAAACTTTTGAGGAATAATCCTTAACGGACGTAGACTTCTTTAAAGTTGGGCAATTCTTCACAACATGTTCTTTTGCTGCACAATATAAACACAAGTTTAAATTCTTCCTTATAATTTTTTCTCATAGACTTAAAGGACCTCTAACAACTCCTATTTCCATAGGTTTTGAAAGAGTATTGGTAGGGGTAGGAACAGAATTAGTGCTTTAATATTTCTTGTAAAGATTTTCAGGGTGAGCTCGCTCTGCTCTTCTTTCAATTAACCTTCTGTAAATAGAAATACTTAGTTTCATTAATTGCTCCAAAGTGCCTGGTAATTTTATGCTTAATAATTCATCTTTTAAAGCTTTATATAAACAAAAACGGAACTAATTCCTGAGACTGATGTCATTCCACTGGGAATCTAATGACCATATTTTAAAGTCCACTATGAAATCTTCAACAGGTTTTTTGCCTTGTCTGATGTCTCTTAATGCAGTTTCTGCAGTTAGCTGGGTGTTTGTGTCAGCATAAAGAGAAGCCAAAATGATCATGTGAACCCTGCGTAGCAGTAGTTTGCTTAGTAATAATAGCTTTTACATTTTGTTTTCATTCTGTAAATCCTGAAAACCCTGAGAGACGTAATCTATTCTTTGAGACAGCTGGCTCCATATTAAGGAGGATGGTTGCATACAACTTTAAATAATATAAGTATGAATATGGATTTTTGTAATCAGAGATTTTGTGTAAGGTTTTTATAGAAGTAAAAACCTACAAAGTAAATGTCCGCTAAATTAATATACATCAATGGTTGAATAAAGCAAATACAACTTAAACTGTAATGCACAAAAGGTAAGGTTTGTACTGTATATACACCAAAGAGGTAAGTATGTGTATTGACTGAGTAGTACTATGGCCCAAGAGGTAGTCAGAAGTATCGCAGGAAGAAGCAAACACAAAGTTAGCTCTGATGTTAGCTTGTTAAAAACCAAGCAAGGATATTTAGGCTAAGTGGGCTTATATGTGCAAAGTGATATCATAGCTTGAATAGTTGTGTTAAAGGCATATTACAATCAGGGCCAGTGGAAGCGCAAGGCAGTATAGGCAGCTGCATTAGCATGCTCCCAGCAGGGGGGCACCAAGAGCGGCCTGTGTGAATTTAGGGCACTATGTGAGAGTTCCTATCAACTGGCGTCAATATGATCTACAGGTTTTATTTGTTTTGTTGCTAGTAAGGCAACATTAGTGCAATTCCACCTTAAGAGGAGAAAGGGGAGCGGCTATTAGTAAGGTAGGTGGGGCACGAAGCTGAATGCTCCTGAGATTTGTGGATTCAAAGGCAGCACAGAGGTATGTAAAGGTATTTGCCAAGAATTCCATAGTTTACAGGCACCGCATCTATCTCTGGTCTAGATCTCCTTGTGGCGCAAGGCAGAAAGAGAGGAGAACTGGCCCTGAGGCAGATACAGTGCCTGTGAACTATGGAAGTGAAAAGAAAGCAATGTTTGGGTGTGGGAGTGACGGGTCTATTGTCATACCAACCTGCTGCATACTAAGAACCGATTGTACCCGGGCTGGTTTGGAAAACTTCTAAGGGTCTCTTAAATTCCGCTCTGGTTTTGGATGTTTATGCCCTCAGTAGATATATCATCTTGGTTTCTTAAAGGCTGCCAGTGAGTACATTCAATAAGAGGATTAAAATCTTGACTAATTTAATCATGACTAATTTGTTTTAAAACGGAACTTATTCAATCTCTCTAATAAGACAAATTATGGTGATTCTTTTTAACAGGAACAGCCAATAGAATGCGAGCTCAATCTTATTGGCTGATTGGATCAGCCAATAGGATTAAAGCTTAATCAGCCAATAGGATTTTTTACCCTTTAATTCCGATTGGCTGATAGAATTCTAACAGCCAATCGTAATTCAAGGGACTCAATCTTGGATGATGTCCCTTAAAGGGAACCTTCAGTGTATGTCTGGGACCGTAAGAAGAGGATGCTCCGCCCCGGATGTCTTGAAGATGGAGCCGCTCCGCGTCAGAAGGATGAAGATAGAAGATGCCGTCTGGATGAAGAATTTTGCCCACCTGGAGGACAACTTCTTGCCGCTTGGATGTAGACTTCTCCCGGCTTCGCTGAGGACTTCTGCCCGCTTGGATGAAGACTTCTCCCGGCTGGATGAGGATGGATGTCCGGTCTTCAAAAACTGTAAGTGGATCTTCGGGGGTTATTGTTAGGTTTTATTAAGGGTTTATTGGGTGGGTTTTCTTTTTAGATTAATGACTTTGGGCACCGTAAAAGAGCTAAATGCCCTTTTACGGGCAATGCCCATCCAAATGCCCTTTTCATGGCAATGGGGAGCTTAGGTTTATTTAGATAGGATTTTATTTGGGGGGTTTGGTTGTGTGGGTGGTGGGTTTTACTGTTGGGGGGTTGTTTGTATTTTTCCGGGCAATGGGGAGCTTAGGTTTATTTAGATAGGATTTTATTTGGGGGGTTTGGTTGTGTGGGTGGTGGGTTTTACTGTTGGGGGGGTTGTATTTTTTAAAAAAAGGTAAAAGAGCTGATTTATTTGGGGCAATGCCTTGCAAAAGGCCCTTTTAAGGGCTATTGGCAGTTTAGTGTAGGCTATAGTTTTTTTTTATTTTGGGGGTGGATTTTTTATTTTGATAGGGCTATTAGATTAGGAGTAATTTGTTTTTATTTTTGATCATTTCTTTTTTTATTTTGTGTAATTTAGTGTTTATTATTTTTTGTAATTTAGATAAATGTATTTTTTTAATTTAATTTATTTAATTTTATTGTAATGTTAGTGTAACTCAGGTTAGGTTTTATTTTACAAGTAAATTTGTATTTATTTTAACTAGGTAGTTAGTAAATAGTTAATAACTATTTAATAACTAGTCTACCTAGTTAAAATAAATACAAACTTAGCTGTGAAATAAAAATAAAACCTAAGATAGCTACAATGTAACTATTAGTTATATTTTAGCTAGCTTAGGGTTTATTTTATAGGTAAGTATTTCATTTTAAATAGAAATTATTAAGGTAAATATAGGTGGCGGCGACATTGGGGGTGGCAGATTAGGGGTTTATAAGTGCAATGTAGGTGTCGGCGATGTCGGGGGCGGCAGATTAGGGGTGTTTAGACTTGGGGTTGTTAGGTGTAAACATACATTTTGTTACCCTGTAGACATCAATGAGGCTGCATTACGGAGCTTTACGCTCCGTTATTGCAGGTGTTAGGATTTTTTTAGTCAGCTCTCCCCATTGATGTCTATGGGGAAATCGTGCACGAACACGAGCACGTAACAGCAGCTCAAAGCAGCGCTGGTATTTGTGTGTATTATGGAGCTCAATGCAGCCATATCGCCGGGTTTTTGCAAACCTGTATTAGCAGCGCTATTGAAGGTGAGCAGTGACAATAACTTGCAAGTTATTACCGAGCCACTCATAACGCAAAACTCGTAATCTAGCTGATAATTTCTTTTGAGGTTTTCAATTTTCACCAGCTGTGCTAAATAAACTGTCTTTTTGTTGTATGTGGTTTGCAGTATACTTTTGCAGAATTGTAATTTTGGTAAAAAATAATACATTTATTTTAATGCTATACTCCAGTAGCAAAATCAAAATGCAATCCCCTGCGCTATGAATCCTCATGTTAGGATAATACAGAACACATTCTCAGTATAACCCCGTGATAAGAGCAAACTCTAGTTTGCTGCCTCTAAGGATTCTGGGAAAGGGCACGCAGGCTACTTTTTACTCTAATTAATTTAACATGGATCCATTTCCTTTTATGCATAATGTCCCTTCCTCCCTCCCTCCCTCCCTCCCTTCCTTCCTCTGTCTCTCTCCCTCCCTTCCTCTATCTCTCTCTCTCTCTCTCTCGCTCCCTTCCTCTCTCTCTCTCTCTCTCTCTCTCTCTCTCTCTCTCTCCCTTCCTTTCTCTCTCTCTCTCCCTCCCTTCCTCTGTCTCTCTCTCTCCCTCCATCCCTTCCTGTAAGGATTCCAGTCCTGCTTTTACCTTTTGCCTCAACTCACCTTCCTCACCTCTACTTAAGGCATTACCCCGCCCCAAACAAGTGCTTAGTTGTTGAGTATTGTTTGCTAAAGCCAGTGCTCTGTTTCTTATAAGCTACATACTTATCAAAAGAAGATTTACTTTTACTACTTTATCATTTGGATTACAAATACCAGCTGCAGTTTGGTCTCATAAAGGGACTAATAACAACTAGTCTCATTCATCCTGAAGTTTTCTATTCCAAGAAGTATTAATTTATTTCAACTCTACATCTTTACAGGAATTGCTACTTAATTTCCAACAGGAGGATTCTACCTACTACCGCTACGGTATTTGTATCAAATCTAATTTACCTTGGATGCCTAAAGTAACGGCTAATTTCAAATATCATGTTTTCTCTTGAACTTATCTAAATTGACTTTGTCTCTCAGTTATTACTGTCATTTGCAACGTATGTTTCATGTTAATGATATAAACTTTCTTTGATTCATTTTCATACCGGACAGTAACGGACTTTATGTGACGTCACACAGCTTCACTCATCTCAGCGTGCCATACAGCTCCTTACAACTCAGCGTGTCTCACAGCTCCTATTACACTCACTGTTCTGTGTTAAGATATCCACGCTGCAAGCATTATTCAGTGTGCTGTGTCTCACAGCAGGTCACGCCGCTGTCAGCACCTGCAGTCTGTGTGTCTCATATCTCTCACTCTTCAGTGCTTATTACAATGAACACTATCTCTCTCATTTGGGCTTGAACTATATCAATGTCATAAGTTGTTATTAATACTAATACTTATTTTCAGACTGTTAATACTTATATGGTATAACGATATTATATAACCATATAAAGACTTACTGCCTTCCTTTATAAAAATCACTCTGAGTAAAACAGTCTATGCTGATATAATAGCCTGTACTTCAGTTGTGAAACAAATATAATTTATTTAGACTCTGCAGTTGTGATTCAAATAACCAAGGACCCTGATATAACAACTAAGCCATAAATAATGGATCCAGCAGAGCTTCCTCAAATTGTTTATAATTTAACACAAAGAGTTGACCAACTTAGTCAAGCCTTTAGAGAGTTACAATTAGAAAATGAAACTTTAAGAAAAGTAATAAAAGACACTGGCCTAGATTTGGAGTTTGGCGTTAGCCGTGAAAACCAGCGTTAGATGCTCCTAACGCTGGTTTTAGGCTACCGCCGGTATATGGAGTCACTCAAAATAGGGTCTAACGCTCACTTTTCAGCCGCGACTTTTCCATACCGCAGATCCCCTTACGTAAATTGCGTATCCTATCTTTTCAATGGGATCTTTCTAACTCCGGTATTTAGAGTCGTGTCTGAAGTGAGCGTTAGACATCTAACGACAAAACTCCAGCCGCAGGAAAAAAGTCAGTAGTTAAGAGCTTTCTGGGCTAACGCCGGTTTATAAAGCTCTTAACTACTGTGCTCTAAAGTACACTAACACCCATAAACTACCTATGTACCCCTAAACCGAGGTCCCCCCACATCGCCGACACTCGAATAAAATTTTTTAACCCCTAATCTGCCGACCGCCACCTACGTTATCCTTATGTACCCCTAATCTGCTGCCCCTAACACCGTCGACCCCTGTATTATATTTATTAACCCCTAACCTGCCCCCCACAATGTCGCCTCCACCTACCTACACTTATTAACCCCTAATCTGCCGACCGCAAAGCGCCGCCACCTACGTTATCCTTATGTACCCCTAATCTGCTGCCCCTAACACCGCCAACCCCTATATTATATTTATTAACCCCTAATCTACTCCCCACAACATCGCAGCCAGCTACCTACAATAATTAACCCCTAATCTGCCGACCGCAAAGCGCCGCCACCTACGTTATCCTTATGTACCCCTAATCTGCTTCCCCTAACACCGCCGACCCCTATATTATATTTATTAACCCCTAATCTGCCCCCCTCAACGTCGCCTCCACCTGCCTACACTTATTAACCCCTAATCTGCCGACTGGAGCTCACCGCTATTCTAATAAATGTATTAACCCCTAAAGCTAAGTCTAACCCTAACACTAACACCCCCCTAAGTTAAATATAATTTACATCTAACGAAATTAATTATCTCTTATTAAATAAATTATTCCTATTTAAAGCTAAATACTTACCTGTAAAATAAATCCTAATATAGCTACAATATAAATTATAATTATATTATAGCTATTTTAGGATTTATATTTATTTTACAGGTAACTTTGTATTTATTTTAACCTGGTACAATAGCTATTAAATAGTTAAGAACTATTTAATAGTTACCTAGTTAAAATAATTACAAAATTACCTGTAAAATAAAGCCTAACCTAAATTACAATTAAACCTAACACTATACTATCATTAAATTAATTAAATAAAATACCTACAATTACCTACAATTAAACCTAACACTACACTATCAATAAATAAATTAAATACAATTCCTACAAATAACTACAATGAAATAAACTAACTAAAGTACAAAAAATAAAAAAGAACTAAGTTACAAAAAATAAAAAAATATTTACAAACATAAGAAAAATATTACAACAATTTTAAACTAATTACACCTACTCTAAGCCCCCTAATAAAACAACAAAGACCCCCAAAATAAAAAATGCCCTACCCTATTCTAAATTACTAAAGTTCACAGCTCTTTTACCTTACCAGCCCTGAACAGGGCCCTTTGCGGGGCATGCCCCAAGAAGTTCAGCTCTTTTGCCTGTAAAAAAAAACCATACAATACCCCCCCCCCAACATTACAACCCAGCACCCACATACCCCTAATCTAACCCAAACCCCCCTTAAATAAACCTAACACTAAGCCCCTGAAGATCTTCCTACCTTATCTTCACCATACCAGGTTCACCGATCCGTCCTGAAGAGCTCCTCCGATGTCCTGATCCAAGCCCAAGCGGGGGGCTGAAGAGGTCCATGATCCGGCTGAAGTCTTCATCCAAGCGGGAGCTGAAGAGGTCCATGATCCGGATGAAGTCTTCATCCAATCGGGAGCTGAAGAGGTCCATGATCCGGATGAAGTCTTCTATCAACGGCATCTTCAATCTTCTTTCTTCCGGATCCATCTTGCAGACCTCCGACGCGGAACATCCTCTTCTCCCGACGCCTACTAGCCGAGTGACGGTTCCTTTAAGGGACGTCATCCAAGATGGCGTCCCTCGAATTCCAATTGGCTGATAGGATTCTGTCAGCCAATCGGAATTAAGGTAGGAATATTCTGATTGGCTGATGGAATCAGCCAATCAGAATCAAGTTCAATCCGATTGGCTGATCCAATCAGCCAATCAGATTGAGCTCGCATTCTATTGGCTGATCGGAACTAAGCCATCCTTCCTCGGCCTCTCTCCCTCCCTCTGTCTCTCTCCCTCCCTCTGTTCCTCTCTCTCTCTCTCTCTCTCTCTCTCTCTCTATCTCTCCCTCCTTTTGTCTGTCTCTCTCTCTCCCCCCTTCCTCTGTCTCTCTCCCTGCCTTTCTCTATCTCCCTCCCTTCCTCTGTCTTCCTCCCTTCCTCTGTCTCCCTCCCTTCCTTCTTCTTTCTCTCCCTTCCTTCCTCTGTATCACCTCTCACTCCCTTCGTCTGCCTCTCTCTCCCTCCCTTCCACTGTCTCTCTCTCTCCCTCCCTTCCTCTGTCTCTCTCTCTCCCTCCCTTCCTCTGTCTCTCTCTCCCCCTCCCTTCCTCTGTCTCTCTCTCCCTCTCTCCCCCCCCCTTCCTCTGTCTCTCTCTCCCTCCCTTCCTCTGCCTCTCTCTCTCTCTCTCTCTCTCTCTCTCCCTTCCACTGTCTCTCTCTCCCTCCCTTCCTCTGTCTCTCTCTCCCCCTCCCTTCCTCTGTCTCTCTCTCCCTCCCTTCCTTGCTCTATCTCTCTCTCCCTCCCTTCCTCTGTCTCTCTCTCTCCTTCCATTCTTCTCTCTCTCTCTCCCTCCCTTCCTCTGTCTCTGTCTCTCTTTCTCTCTCTCCCTCCCTCCCTCCCTTCCTCTCTCTCTCTCTCTCTCCCTCCCTTCCTCTGTCGCTCTCTCTCCCTCCCTTCCTCTGTTGCTCTCTCTCCCTCCCTTCCTCTGTCTCTCTCTCTCCCTCCCTTCCTCTGTCTCTCTCTCCCTCCCTTCCTCTGTCTCTCTCTCTCTCCCTCCCTTACTCTGTCTCTGTCTCTCTTTCTCTCTCTCCCTCCCTTCCTCTGTCTCTCTCTCTCTCTCCCTCCCTTCCTCTGTCGCTCTCTCTCCCTCCCTTCCTATGTTGCTCTCTCTCTCTCCCTCCCTTCCTCTGTCTCTCTCTCTCCCTCCCTTCCTCTGTCTCTCTCTCTCCCTCCCTTCCTCTGTCTCTCTTTCTCCCTCCCTTCCTTTGCATAAGAAAATAGTACATTTCATTATGCAAAATTGTATTATTGATTTACTTTTGAGACATGGAGGATTTTAATCTCCACCATAATTTTATTATATATATATATATATATATATATGTGTGTGTGTGTGTTATGCAGCACTACCACAATTTGATGATCTGAGAGAGCTGTGTTAATGTTTGTATTTATTATGTTTATAATACAGAGATCCTTAATATAATTTGAAGTAAGCTGTTTTCAAACAATAAACCAAATATAGTCTATGTGTTTTTAAATAATGATTTAGTTGCCATTGTCTCCATAGCAACCAAAGGCTAGCTCATTTAGTCAACCACTGTTTGTAAACTGTTTTACATGCAGAGAGATTGTTCATTCGATGATTTTCTTTTCAGTGTGATGGAAACTGATCAAAGCAAGAGAATAACGTTTAAGAGATAAAAGGGAGAGAAATATTTTCTTTTATTTTGGGATTCATTTATTATATTTTCCTTAAGCCAATGCAAACTATATCTGAGATGAGCAAAGCCTATGTAATCTCCTCATCTATACTATAATGGCATTTTTAACGTGTCCGTCGGTGTTGCCAGTTGCGCACGCATCCTCAAAGGAAGTTGAAGTAGAAAGTAATGTTGGCTGCTCGCGCAGCCAAACAGAGCATTACAAAAAAAATAAAAATAACTGCCACAATAAGTATTAAAAAAATAAATAAATAACCGCCCGCAATAAGTATTAAAAAAGAAACCTAACCGTCTGCAATAAGTAATAAAAAAACGCCCGCACAAAGTATTAAGAAAAAAAAAAATCCCCAATAAAATCGTTAACCCCTAAATCTGCCAACCACAACATTGCAAACAACCTTATACATTTATTAACCTCTAATCCGCCAAACCCCCACAACGCATTAAACCTAATTGACCTATTAACACAATGCAAAAAACTAACGGCCAGATTACGAGTTTTGCGTTAGGAGCTGTGCGGTGCTAACAAGCAGTTTTTTCTCACCGCTCACTTACCTGCAGCGCTGGTATTATGGGTTTTTACAAATCCGGCGTTAAAAGGCAAGAAGTGAGCGTAGAGCAAAATTGTGCTCATTACCGCACTCCAATACCAGCGCTGCTTAAGTCAGCGGTGAGCTGGTTGTACATGCACGATTTCCCCATAGACATCAATGGGGAGAGCCGGCTGAGAAAAAGTCTAACACCTGCAAAAAAGCAGCGTAAAACTCAGTAACGCAGCCCCATTGATTCCTATGGGGAAACAACATTTATGTTTACACCTAACACCCTAACATGAACCCCGTCTAAAAACCCCTAATCTTACACTTATTAACCCCTAATCTGCTGCCCCCAACATCACCGACACCTGCATTATATTTATTAACCCCTAATCTGCCGCTCCAGACATCGCCGCCACTTACATTATACTTATTAACTCCTAATCTGCTGTCTGCTGCCCCCAACATCGCCGTCACCTACATTATATTTATTAACCTCTAATCTGCCGCCCCAAATGTCGCCGCCACTATATTAAATTTATTAACCCCTAAATCTGAGTCTAACCCTAACACCCCCTAACTTAAATATAATTTAAATAAATCTAAATACAAATTACTTTCATTAACTACATTATTCCTATTTAAAACTAAATACCTGTAAAATAAACCCTAAGCTAGCTATATAATAACTAATAGTTACATTGTAGCTAGCTTAGGGTTTATTTTTATTTTACAGGCAAGTTTGTATTTATTTTAACTAGATAGAATTGTTATAACTATTTAATAACTACCTAGCTAAAATAAATACAAATTTACCTGTAAAATAAAACCTAACCTAAGTTACACTAACACCTAACACTACACTACAATTAAATACATTTCCTACATTAAATACAATTAAATAAATTAAATTAAATTAGTTAAATCACAACCCCCCCACTAAATTACAGAAAATAAAAAACAAATTACAGATCTTTAAACTAATTACACCTGATCGCCACGTGGGTGAGTCACTGCAGTTGCACACGCTGCATCGCATCACACATTACCCCATCAAAAAGAAGTGAGCAATCACGAATGCTACTAGGGGGGCAGGAGGTCTATAAAATTAAAGACAGTGACCTGAAAGATTGAGATGTAACCCCCAATTCATGTGCGCTCTCATATACGCACGCTGAGAGCGGTAACTTAAAGCAGTATGTGCAGACAGGCAGTGAGGATTGTTTTGCTTGGGCCATAACATGCAACTGACAAGGGAATCTTTAGAACGCCAAAGTATACCATAACCCTCATGAACTAATATATGTAAAGTGGCAAATATAGGGTACTACTGCTACAATTTCACCCTGGGCTACTGTCTCTAGAGGGACAGGGGAAATTTATGAAAGAAAACAAAAGAAACACCTTAGGGCCAAACTAAAACTTTATTCATAACTGCGCAACGTTTTACACTTGTAAGGGCGCCTCTAAATAAAGCCAGAGGGGTACTCTGAGTTCACCAAGGGGATATCTTGACACTGAAGCACTAGCTCTTAAGCATGTCTTTGAGAAGAGCTAATAAATCAGACAAAACACTCAAACCTGTCCCCATGGAATCTTTCTTTAAATCCTCAAAAACAAACAAAATACCTGACAACATGGTGACTGATAATGAGGAAGATACTGAAACAGCACAGAACACCCCACTTCAAACTAACCAAATCCCAGCTACAAAGGCAGATTTGCAGACACTGGTGTCAAAACAGGACCTGGACTCTAATTTTGAAAAACTCTGGGGCAAAATAGACAACCTTCACTCTTCAGTGACTGCCAGTCTTAAAGAAATCAAAGACGACATCATGGAGATTGGTAACCGTGTCGACACACTAGAATCTAACCAAGAAGAAATAGCGGAGGATATTTCTACACTATCTAACTCCATCTCTTCGCAACAACAAGAGATCATGGACCTCCATGAAAAAATGGAGGACATGGAAAATAGATCAAGAAGGTGCAACTTGCGTCTTAAAGGGATCCCGGAAGCCATATTAAACAAAGATCTCAACACTTACCTCCATCAACTATTTTGTGCCATAACTGGTGACACCTCAGAAGAAGCATACCAAATAGAGAGGGCTCACAGAGCGCTTAGGGCCAGACCTAAGGATGACATGCCGCCTCGGGATGTCATAGTCCGCCTGCTGCGGTTCCCAGAGAAAGAAAAGATTATGAGAGCATCACGTCAAAACCCCACATTCAAATTCCATGGTAATGTGGTGCAGTTTTTTCAGGACTTATGTACACTCACATTACAACGACGCAACATGTTCAGGCCTCTCACATCTGCACTACGAAAACACCAAGTGCCGTACCGCTGGGGATTCCCCTTTGCCCTTCTGATAATGAAAGATGGAAAACAGATAATGGCCAGAGACCTGGAAGATGTACCTGCAACATGCAGAGCCTTGGGATTAGAAATACCAGAATTCCCTTCAAACGCCTTACCAGCAAAAGACACAGACCTAACAACCCTGAAAAGTACCTCGTCAAAAGGCAAGTGGTCAAAGATCACCACCAAAAGTAGAGGCTCGAAAACATGATTGCCCTTCCTGGACCCTGCACCCTGAAATAAAGTCAAGCTACCCTCTTCCTTTTTTTTTCTCTCTCAATCCTATGCCACTCAGCAAGACTTACGATGATTGAGTTCTGGGTTTTATTGATGATTCCTGCAAAGATTGTCAAGTGACATGGACTCATGAAGACGAGCCAATGGAACCAAGTGTACACATATCCTTTTTTTTTTTCCCTTTAAGTTCATTACCAGAGCCCTATAGAAGCTTAGAAAGACACAACTATACTGTATGCTCTAGAATAGGTTCAAAGGTTTAATTGTGTCCCACAAATGTGATAACTTAAAATGTTTGTGTTCAATAAGTAATGCTCATCGACACGCTCTCTCCTTTCTTCCCCACCTGTGTAATCTTCACCCTACTACTATATATTCCAAACTAGATTACATATTTATAAGCCAACTACTACAACCAGTCCTTCGCTCAGCTAATATCCACACATGCGTGTGGTCAGACCACTCCATTTTACAAATCCAAATGGGGGACCTGAGGGACCCCAAAAGATTACAATCCTGGACATACGACCCTTCATGCTTACAGAATCCACAAACTAAAACTAGCCTTATGAAAGCATTAGGAGAATTCTGGCATATTAATTTAAACTCCACATCTAACCCCATATCCGTGTGGGCAGCTCACAAATCAGTAGTCCAGGGTTTACTAATTAAGGAAAAAACCACATATAAAAAAAGAGTTAGAGCTCACTTGTCCCGACTGAACACGGAAATAGAGGAACTAGAACAATCACATAAAATAACATTGTCCAACGCTACCCTTCATTCCCTTCAACTTAAAAGACAGGCTTTAGCGAAATACTTAAACGAACACTCTGTTAAGATGGAACATAAATTAAAAACAAATTACTTCCTTTACGCGAACAAGCCAGATAAATATCTGGCTAAAAAAATCAGAGACTCACAACAAGCCTCTTCTATCCCATTATTGTTTAATACTGATGGGATCCCAACATCACACCCACAGGAGATTGTAGACGCCTTTGCGGACTACTACGGACAGTTATATGACGGCAAAAAGGACTCCTACACTACCACTACGTATGGTATACGCAGGGATTTTTTAGAAACAGCGAAATTAGGAAGTATATCGGAGAAAGACAGAGACTTACTCAATGCTAAAATAACTCAAGAAGAAATAGTAACAGTCCTGAAAGAACTTAAACCGGGGAAGGCACCGGGTCCAGATGGCTTCCCGGGAGAATATTATAAATTATTTAAAACCACCCTAATCCCCCACCTAGTTAAGTTCGCAAACCACATAATGGAGGGTCACGACATTCCGACAGAATTACTTCAAGCCAAAATAATAGTCTTACCAAAACCAGGGAAAAACCCCAAGTACTGTTCTAGTTATAGACCAATATCCCTTATAAACCAAGATGTGAAAATTGTGACGAAAATACTGGCCAACAGACTTAAAAAGATAATCCCGATGGTAGTACACCCAGACCAGGTGGGTTTTGTGGTGGGGAGGGAGGCACCGGACAACATAAGGAGAATGACAACAATAGTAGACCATCTAACGGAACAACAGGTGCCTTCTCTGCTCCTATCCCTGGATGCGGAGAAGGCATTCGATAGAGTGGACTGGCAGTATATGTGGACAGTGATGGAAGTAATGGGAATTGAGGGCCCCTTCCTTAGAGCAATCAAAAACGTCTATTCCAAGCCCACAGCAAGAGTCAGAGCGATAGGTCATCAGTCCAGACTAATCAATATCAAGAATGGAACCAGACAGGGGTGTCCTCTTTCACCACTTCTATTCGCTATAAGCATTGAACCGTTAGCAGCAGTCATTAGAAACAATGCAGATATTACAGGACTACAAATTGGCAAATTCTCACACAAAATAACACTATTCGCAGATGACGTATTACTAACGTTGACTAAGCCATTAATAACTCTGCCCAACGTATATAAAGCTATAGATGAATTCTCCACCATCTCGGGTTATAAATTAAATACAGACAAGTGTGAAGCTCTCCCCATAAACCTTCCTAGCCACACACTTAAACTTATAGAAGCCAATTTTGAATTTTGTTGGGTGAAAAAAAGTATTAAATACTTAGGAATTAACTTAACTCCCCAATCCAGTGATCTCTACAAACATAACTTTATCCCACTGTTTAAACAGATTCGCAAAGACTTGAATAGGTGGCAAACTTATAACTTTTCATGGTATGGTAGATTAACCTCTATTAAAATGAATATCCTACCACGGGTCTTATATCTATTTAGAGTCCTCCCAATTAAAGTAAATAAACAAGATATAGACACCCTCCAATCAGCCCTACATAGCTTTCTAAGAGACAAAAAACAGGCGAGAATTTCTTCTCAAATATTGACGCGCCACAGACGACTGGGAGGAGTGGGGCTACCTAACCTTTCCGATTATTACAGGGCCTCTAGGCTGGCCCAAACCTCTCTGTGTGGGAGGAGAGATAAAAACATACTTTGGCCAATGCTAAAGGCAGAACTAGGTAATCTTGACTCCCCGGAAGATGTCATATGGAATTGGGGGGAGGCACGTGAGGGCTCAAGTCAACTTAGCACAATCACTAAGCTGTCAGGTGGAGAGTGGCAATCAATAATTGGGCACCCGGGAATGTATCCAAAAAACTCACTACAAAAACCCTTACGATACTTACTAGCAAAAGAATATAGACCACTCATCAGCAAGTGGGAAAACAAAGGGCTATATCGAGTTGCAGACTTTATTAAAAAGGGGTCTCCCATCTCTTATTCCCAATTAAGACAACAATTGGACCCTATCCCCCTACACTGGTTCCAATACTTACAGATCGCCTCGGCCACACAAGCATACCTAATGGGGGGTGCCCCCCAACTCTCTACAAGTCTCAAGAGACTAAGCATCACACATATAAGACCAAAACATGCAATTTCACAGCTATACTTAGACTTGCAAAGGATAAAAATCAAAGCAAAACCCACTTTAATGCTTAGATGGGAGGCAGAGTTGGGCATTGAGTGGGAACAGGAGACATGGGAGAAACTGCTCTACGAATCAAGCAAAAACCTCCTGAGTGCGGATCTCAGAGAAAATATCATTAAGACCTCCTTCAGATGGTATTTAACACCCACTAGGACAGCACATTCTGTTACACTAGGATCCAACCTATGTTATAGGGGGTGTGGGGGGGTTGGATCATATCTACACATGTGGTGGGAGTGCCCCAGGGTCAGAGAGGTGTGGGATAGACTGTCAGAACTCTTGAGTAATCTTTTAGATGAACACATTATCCTGGAGGCCTCGCATGCACTACTTCATGAAAACTTGGCTAGGTATAATAAACATATCAACGCATTTATTAGAATTGTGTGTACAATGACTAGAACTAACATAGCGAAACTCTGGAAAACAGGAACCCCCTCATGGCCTGAAATCTTATCCAGGATTCGTCAGACATATTCTTTGTATGAAACAGCTGCACACATACAAAACACTTCAGAGTCATTCCAAAAGATCTGGTATTATTGGATTTTTGGAGGGGAGGGGGGGGGGACACTTTAGAATGGGACAACACATAGGGGAGAGGTTCCTGGGCCGTAGAGTGCATAGGGAAAATCCAGAGTAGCATCCCGGTGGGGGATACAATTACCTGACAAGCATCTTACAAGTTGGAGACGGCGGAGATATAGATATAAGTATGAACTAAAAGAGGTATACCTGTTTAGAGGTGTTGCACACTGTTTTTCTTTTGGTTAAATTTAATTGTTATGAGTTTTTTAAAAAAATTTCTGTTTATGCAATGGACAATAGAAATCACTCACATTATCCCAGACCACCTCGTTCCTTTTTTCCCTCCACTCTGGGAGAGGGGGGGGGGTGAAATGTATCTGGCCCCTCACCAGCCTACAGGGGCAACGTTAAGGTTTCAATTGGGAGATGTTTTTTTTTTGCCTCTATCCACCACAAATATAATCTTCAGAAACCATCCTCACAGAGGTCATGTGGGCCTCAGGCAATATTTCAAATATGACAGACACCACAAAAACTGCATGCAACAACGCCAAAAGGACAAATCTTCTTGAATGTCATGGATAGCCTAAACAGCAGTTAAATATGACCTAAACTGGAATGTGGAAGCTACATATGTGTGGTGGGTTGGATTTTCTCTCCTAATTCTAAAGTTTTACTTTCTTGTGTGCATCATTGTCACAGAAGGAGGTCAGTGTCAAACAAGAGGGGGGTTGGGATACTTCTCTAGAACGCCATTGTTGTTTTGTATTATTGTATTATTGTAAAAATCAAATAAAAAGATTTAATCTAAACTAATTACACCTAATCTAAGAGCCCTATCAAAATAAAATAAAAAAAAACAAAATATAAAAAACCCAAGCCTAAACTAAACTATCAATAGCCCTTAAAAGGGCCTTTTGCGGGGCAATGCCACAAAGAAATCAGCTCTTTTACCTGTAAAAAAAAAAGAATATCTCTTTAAGTGACGTCATCCAAAATGTTGTCCCTTAGATTCCGATTGGCTGATAGAATTGGCTTATCAGCCAATCGGAATTAAGGTTGAAAAAATCCTATTGGCTGATTTGATCAGCCAATAGGACTGAGCTTGCATTCCATTGGCTGATTGGAACAGCCAATTGAATACAAACTCAATCCTATTGGCTGATTTGATCAGCCAATAAGATTGAAGTTCCATCCTATTGGCTGATCCAATCAGCCAATAGGATTTTTTCTACCTTAATTCTGATTGGCTGCTAAAATTCTATCAGCCAATCGGAATCTAAGGGACGCCATCTTGGGTGACGTCACTTAAAGAGATATTCATTACGAAGAAGACGTCGTTTGAAGAGGATGCTCCGCGTCAGATGTCTTGAAGATGGACCCACTCTGCGCCAGAAGGATGAAGATAGAAGATGCTATCTGGATGAAGACTTCTGCCCATCTGGAGGACCACTTCTGCCGGCTTCCTTGAGGACATCTTGCCGCTTGGATGAAGACTTCTCCTGGTAAGTGAATCTTCGAGGGTTAGTGTTAGGATTTTTTTAAGGGTGTATTGGGTGGGTTTATTTTTTAGATTAGGGACTTTGGGCTGCAATAGAGCTAAATGCCCTTTTATGGGCAATGCCCATCTAAATGCCCTTTACAGGGCAATGGGGAGCTTAGGTTTTTTTAGTTAGTATTTTATTTGGGGGGTTGGTTGTGTGGGTGGTGGGTTTTACTGTTGTGGGGAGTTTGTATTATTTTTACACGAAAAAGAGCTGATTTCTTAGGGGCAATGCCCTGCAAAGGCCCTTTCAAGGGCTATTAGTAGTTTAGTTTAGGCTGGGGGGGTTATTTTGGGGGGGGCTGTTTTATTTTGATAGGGCTATTAGATTCGGTGTAATTAGTTTAAAGATCTGTAATTTTTTTTCTGTAATTTAGTGTTTTGTTTTTTTAGGATTTAGCTAATTTAATTTAATTTATTTAATTGTATTTAATTTAGGGAATTTATTTAATTGTAGTGTAGTGTTAGGTGTTAGTGTAACTTAGGTTAGGTTTTATTTTACAGGTAAATATGTCTTTATTTTAACTAGGTAGTTATTAAATAGTTAATAACTATTTAATAACTATTCTACCTAGTTAAAATAAATGCAAACTTGCCTGTAAAATAAAAATGAACCCTAAGCTAGCTACAATGTAACTATTAGTTATATTGTAGCTATCTTAGGGTTTATTTTATAGGTATTTAGTTTTAAATAGGAATAATGTAGTTAATGATAGTAATTTTATTTAGATTTATTTCAATTATATTTCAATTAGGGGGTGTTAGGGTTAGGCTTAGGGGTTAATAAATTTAATATAGTGGTGGCGACGTTTGGGACAACAGATTAGGGGTTTATAAGTATAATGTAGGTGGCGGCGATGTCCGGAGCGACAGATTAGGGGTTAATAAGTATAATGTAGGTGGCGGCGATGTTAGGGGCGGAAGAATAGGGGTTAATAATATTTAAATAGTGTTTGCGAGGCTGGAGTGCAGTGGTTTAGGGGTTAATATGTTTATTCTAGTGGCGGCGATGTCCGGAGCGGCAGATAAGGGGTTAATACTTTTATTTTAGTGTTTACGATGCGGGAGGGCCTCGGTTTAGGGGTTAATAGGTAGTTTATGGGTGTTTGTGTACTTTTTAGCAGTTTAGTTATGAGTTTTATGCTACAGCGTTGTAGTGTAAAACTCATAACTACTGACTTTAGAATGCATTACGGATCTTGGAGGTAGAGGGTGTACCGCTCACTTTTTGGCCTCCCAGGACAGACTCGTAATACCGGCGCTATGGAAGTCCCATAGAAAAAAGGGTTAACGAAGTTTACATAAGTCGATTTGCAGTAAGGCCAAAAAAGTGTGCGGGCCCCTAAACCTGCAAGACTCGTAATAGCAGCGGTAGTGAAAAAGCAGCGTTAGGACCTGTTAACACTGCTTTTTCAGTTTACCGTACAACTCGTAATCTAGCCGTAATTTAATGACTAATCCCCCTAACCTAACACTCCCTAAATTAAACTCTTAATTACATTACAAAAAAAATTACAATTAAAATAAAAAAAAATACATTACATTAATCTAACATTACAGAAAATAAAAAAGGCTAACACAACAATAATAAACAACACTATCCAAAATAAAAAAATTAAACCTAATCCCTATAAAAATAAAAATGCCCCCTAAATAAAACACCCCCTAATCTAAGAATAAACTACCTGTAGTGCTTAAAATAACTTTTTGTAGGGCATTGCCCTAAAGAAATCAGCTCTTTTACATAACAAATAAACAAAGTCTCCCCTAACAGTAAAACCATCCACCAAACTCCCCAAAATTAAAAAAAAACTAACACTAATAAACCTAAACTACCTATTGCCCCTAAATGAGCATTGCCCTTATAAGGGCATTCAGCTCTTTTGCAAATTGCCCAATAAACCCTAAAAAAAAAAACAACCCAAAGTAAAAAAAAAAACTAACACTAAAGCCCCAAATAGGTGCTCACGGTTTCAGAAGTCCGGTGGAGAAGGTCTTCTTTCAGGCGGGTGCATCATCTTCATCCACATCGAAGGTGGTGCAGAGCGGAGGTCTGGAGCGGTCTTCCCAGATGTGGCTATCCTCGACGGTGGTCATCGGTGGTCTTCAGTGAAGGCGTGGAGGTTCCTCTTCATGTGATAGTCCGTCGCACACTGAAGATTGAATTCAATGTACCCCATATTTATTGGGGTACCTTGCATTCCTATTGGCTGAAAATTTCAAAATCAGCCAATAGGATGAGACAGCCAATAGGATTTCAGTAGTTCTAATCCTATTGGCTGTTTTGAAAAATTCAGCCAATAGGAATGCAAGGTACCCCAAATTGATTGCGGTACCTTGCATTCAATATTCAGTATATGACGGACATCGGATAAAGAGGAGCCTCCATAGCGCTGAGGATCGCCACCGCAGAAGATCACCACATCTGGGAACGTCACACATTTCAACATTTGACGATCTTGACACTTTGTTAACTATGGTGGATCAAATGTGCGTAAAATTTGACGCGGACTTCCAGTGCATTATCAGTTGAAGCTTTGATAAATTGGCCTCTTAGAATATTTTTACTTTCAACTATTTTGTGCTGTCTTAATTTGCTGGTTATGGGATTATCACTTATCTTAAATTTAACAAGTAGCCTTAACTCTAACCAGTTCATAAACTATATTTTTGTATGTACTACTGGTGAAATTCTGGCAGTAACTATTAGTGGGATGCTGACATTCTCGTTATAATATAATCAGTGGCAACATATTCAAAACTTCTTGAAGCCCACCCTCTGTGAGGATCCCATACGATGAGATGTGTTACCACATATTAAGCTTTCACGTCTGTTTAATATTGTAATGCCTTTGTACCTTTTTTTTTAATTGTACACATTTTAAATAGAATAATTTAAATTTTGCCAGATGATTTGTATCGCTTGTATTATTTTTCTGCTAGTACGTATACACTTTACTCTAAATGCCTCTTTCATGTTCATGCATCTTAATGTACTTATTTATTCTCTGGGACATGCACGAACAAGTACGTGATTTAGCACTTATTTAATTTACCAGCTTTTATGCAAAATCAAGACCAGTAATGAAAATACTGAGACAAGTGACCACTAGATTAATTCACCTGCTAAAAAAAAAATACATTTGTCAGGTTTTAGCATTAGTAGTAAGATTCTTCTTTAACAAATGTTTTATTGGGGAGAGAAATGTGATAAATCAAATATGAAGTTCCGAATTAATAATTCTTGTTATATAGCAGAATTTTCCTATTTGTCTTATTTGCTTATTCTCTGACCGTGTTCACAATTTTCTTACTGTAACCATAGGTGATGAATATGTTCTTAAGAACTGACAACTCCATCAGGAAGTCCCTATGGCGAGAGCAATTCATTTTGACACTGAAACATTCAACTACAGTCAAATCCCTTTTAGCATGTTGCAGGTGACAGCTAGAAAAGTTGGGTAAGTTATGAACTGAAGGTTCTTATAGGCTATATCATAACCAATGCATAACTTTAAGAAATGGTACAAAATAAAAACTATTTTAAATAAAATAGCTACACAAAGCATCACAAAAAAGCACCACATTAGTATGTTCATATGAACCTTGCTAGAAGAATATATTGTAGTTCTATTAAATGGAGAGTGGAGTCAAAATTAAACATTCATGATTCAGATAGAACATCCAATTAAAAAAAAAAAAAAATTACAATTTATTTCTATGATAAAATTAGCTTTATTCTGTTAGTATCATTTGCTGAAGAGTAAACCTAGGTATGGTTATAGGAGCTAAGGAGTGTGGACATGTGTCTATGGCAGCAGTATTTGCAACAATAAGCACTGTTGCAAACACTACTGCCAGATAGCTCAAGACACGTGCACTTTTTTTTTTAACATGAGTTAGATAGAACATACATTTTAACCCCTTAATAACCAGAAGCGTATCCTGTATGGTGCTGTTCTTTCTTTGGGTCTATTATAGGAGGCCCGCAGGAGTCCAGGAGGTAATAATAGTGCAGTCTTGCCGCTGGTGGCAAGACCCATGCTATTATGAGCCGACAAATATTGCAATTGACTTTTATTATCATTTTTTCTTATTGTCTTGTTATCCTTTATTGAAATAGGAGCAATGCACTACTGGGAGCTAGCCTGAACACATTGGTAATCCAATGGCAAGATGCATATACGTGCAACCACTAATCAACGGCTAGCTCCTAGCTATGCTTTTCATCAAAGAATACAAAGAGAATTAAGCAAATTAGATAACAGAAGTAAAATGGAACATTGTTTAAAATTGTATTCTCTATCTGAATCATAAAGGAAAAATTTAGGGTTTGGGTGTATTAGGGATTTTGTCTATAAATAATCTTCGTGAGGTTATATTTAAAATAACTGGGGCAAGAGTCTATTTCTTAATTAAAGGGACATTAAATCCAAAAAAACTCTTCCATGATTTATATAGAACATACAATTTTAAGCAACTTTCCAATTTACTTCTAGGTGTAGATTTATTAAGCAGCGGATGCTGCAATCTAAGGTCCGCCTGAAACAAGTTAAGAAGCAGCGGTCATAAGACCGCTGCTCCTTAACTCATCCTCCACCGCTGAGGGGGGGGACTGCAATCATCCTGATCAGATACGATGGGGATGATTGACACTCCTAGAAATGCTTGTGCAATGTTAAATGCCGACAGTGTATGCTGTCGGCATTTTGGGATCTTGGGTGGACATGATCCGACATTTAATAAATCTACCCTCTATTATCAAATTGTCTTCTTTTTCTTGTTATCCTTTTTTGAAAAACAGGAAGGTAAGTTCAGGAGTGTGCACGTGTATGCAGTACTACTGTATATGGCAGCAGTTTGCAACAATGTTATACATTACCAAGTGTTCTAGTCCTGTGCATGCTACATATATATTATATATATCTTAAATAAACAATAACAAGAGAATGAAGCAAATTTTATCATCAAAATATATTGGAAACTTTTTGAAAAATCGTATTATCTGTCTGAATCTTGAAAGAATTTTTTTTAGGTTTGTCCTTTTAAGAACTCCAGTTTTTGCTTTGCCTTTGATTGCTAATGCAGTCTGCCCTCTCAAATTCACTGTAATAATGACAACACCAAGTTTTAAGTATTCTCAGTAACGTTTTATTTTTGTATTATACAGAATTCAATAACAGGATTAAGAAAGAATAAGTACTGTTAAAGCTAAAGAGCTGGAGGTGACCTAAAAAACAAAATAAATTATTACAAATGTGAATTGCTTACTGCTTTGAAAAAATAAAATCTTCCTTCATAGTGGGTCTAGAAGAGGACTTTGACAGACAGGCATGGGCGTGAAATGATTTGTGCACCTTAAGTTATAATTTTGCTGTCAGTTTTCAATCAATCAAACTTTAAACCTCTCTTTCTTTTGTGTTAAAGGAAAAATGTTGTTCATATCAGGTAGCTAGTATCAAGTCCTTTGAAGAGTAATAACAAATGTCTAAAAAAAAAAATTTGTTCCTATCATGTATCAGATTAAACACTTAACACTAAATACATTTAATGCAACTCCCTCTAATTATGAGTGATGCCATTATGGAACTTAGGTTACACTGCAGGGGCGCGATCCGATAAAGATCGTAGTTTGTGGTGCAAGCGAGGGAACCCTCACCGCCCGCAGTTTCAGCTCGCAACTCGAGCTATCCCATATACGGCGCCGTCAGAGGCTAAAGTGCCGTAAGTCTCACAAACCAGCGATGTCCAGAAATCTGCGTAAGTACAAATTTCTGGAGTCGCCAGTGACTTACGGCACTTTAGAAACTGCCGGCGCCTACAAAACCTGACTAAAGTTATAAAATCACCCGTACTGTCTCACACGCCTCCCAAACATAGCCCGACATGTCTAACCCTCTATCCAATATCCCCCATCACTATCTTAAAAATAAAATATGTATTAACCGCCGCTCCCGGACCCCGCCGCAACCTAATAAAGTTATTAACCCCTAAACCGCCGCTCCCGGACCCCGCCGCCAGCTATATTAAATCTATAACCCCCTAATGTGAGCCCCTACCCCGCCGCCATCTATCTTACCTACCCCCTAAAGTGAGCCCCCTACCCCGCCTCCATCTATCTTACCTACCCCCTAAAGTGAGCCCCCTACCCCGCCGCCATCTATCTTATATACCCCCTAAAGTGAGCCCCCTACCCCGCCGCCATCTATCTTACCTACCCCCTAAAGTGAGCCCCCTACCCCGCCGCCATCTATCTTACCTACCCCCTAAAGTAAGCCCCCTACCCCGCCACCATCTATCTTACCTACCCCCTAAAGTGAGCCCCCTACCCCGCCGCCATCTATCTTACCTACCCCCTATAGTGAGCCCCTACCCCGCAGCCATCTATTTTAAAAATATTAACCCCTAATTTAATCCCCCTACACCGCCGCCAGCTATATTAACTATATTAACCCTAATTATATTAGGGTTAATATAGTTAATATAGTTATTATATTATATATATTAACTATATTAACCCTAATTATATTAGGGTTAATATAGTTAATATTGTTATTATATTATATATATATTAAGTATAATAACCCTATCTAACTCTAACATCCCTAACTAAATTCTTATTAAAATAAATCTAATTAATATTAATATTATTAATTAAAATATTCCTATTTAAATCTAAATACTTACCTATAAAATAAACCCTAAGATAGCTACAATATAATTAATAATTACATTGTAGCTATTTTAGGGTTTATATTTATTTTACAGGTAACTTGGTATTTATGGTACAATAGCTATTAAATAGTTAATAACTATTTAATAGCTACCTAGTTAAAATAATTACTAATTTACCTGTAAAATAAATCCTAACCTAAGTTACAAATACACCTACACTATCAATAAATTAAATAAACTACAAATATCTAAACTAAAATACAATTAAATAATCTAAACTAAATTACAAAAAAACAAACACTAAATTACAAAAAATAAAAAAAAGATTACAAGATTTTTAAGCTAATTACACCTATTCTAAGCCCCCTAATAAAATAATAAAGCCCCCCAAAATAAAAAAAATTCCCTACCCTATTCTAAATTAAAAAAGTTCAAAGCTCTTTTACCTTACCAGCCCTTAAAAGGGACTTTTGCGGGGCATGCCCCAAAGAATTCTGCTCTTTTGCCTGAAAAAGAAAAACACAATACCACCCCCCAACATTACAACCCACCACCCACATACCCCTATTCTAAACCCACCCAAACCCCCCTTAAAAAAACCTAACACTACCCCCCTTGAAGATCTCCCTACCTTGTCTTCACCCAGCCAGGCCGAACTCTTCATCCGATCCGGGCGATGTCCAATCAAGCGGCAGTGAAGTCTTCTTCCATCCGGGCGATGTCTTCAATCAAGCGGCAGTGAAGTCTTCTTCCATCCGCCGATGTCTTCTTCCATCCGGCGATGTCTTCAAGCAAAGCGGCATCTTCAATCTTCTTTCTTCGCTCCTCCGCCAAGGAGCATCCATCCGGCACGACGACTTCCCGACGAATGAGGTACCTTTAAATGACGTCATCCAAGATGGCGTCCATCAAATTCCGATTGACTGATAGGATTCTATCAGCAAATCGGAATTAAGGTAGAAAAATCTAATTGGCTGATTGAATCAGCCAATCAGATTCAAGTTCAATCCGATTGGCTGATTGGTTGATATATATATATCAGTGTATAGATACTCATATATCAGATTGGTTCATATATATATATCATATATATATATCAGTGTATAGATACTCATCATAATTATACTGCACAGCATACTTATCAGTGTATAGATACTCACATCATTATACTGTACAACATACTTATCAGTGTATAGATACTCACATCATTATGCTGTACATCATACTTATCAGTGTATAGATAGATACTCACATCATTATGCTGCACATCATACTTATCAGTGCATAGATACTCACATCATTATACTGTACAGCATACTTATCAGTGCATAGATACCCACATCATTATTCTGCACAGCATACTTATCAGTGTATAGATACTCACATAATTATGCTGTACAGCATACTTATCAGTGTATAAATACTCACATCATTATACTGCACACTCAGTGATGTGCAGTCACTAGAGGCAGGTGAGGCAGTGCTTCACCTCTCATATGGGCAAAAATATATTTTTTTTTTATTGGCTTTAAAAAAACAAAATTGTAATTTTTTTCCCCAGCATTTTTTTTCTCACAGCTATATGTTGTGCAATGAAGAGGCACAAGCAGGTCTGCCCACCATTACACAACATGCTGCGCCATCTACTGGATGAAAGTGGTTAAGATCATTGCATGGCCCATAAGTGCTTTATTTGAGGCAGTCCTATTTGGGCTGAACCAATCCAGCGACAGGCATTAGTAAGTGGAACATAGGGTTGGGGTAGGATGTTAAATCATATAAAACAAAACAAAAACGGAAAAAAACAACTTTCATATATTTTGTTGCTGTCCTGTGAACCTGCTAGCTTTGCTAAAGTGAAAAAGAGAGTTCTGTTCTTCCCCTCTAAGTGCAGTGGAATGTGCCACTGTCACTTCCTGAATCCTTACAGAGCAGGAAAAGAGGCACAGAGAGCAGTGTTTCAGCCACATCTTATTAAAGTAAGATTTTACTGAAAGGGATTCTGTTAGTGAAAATGATAATTTAATGAATGTGGTTTAGTGTTTTTTTACTCTTTTACAGCAAGGTTGTTTTTGTATTTTGTTTACTCAAACTTTACACCCACTAACTTAGCAGCTTGCCTCTGTACTTCACACTAAATTATAGACTAATTTTCTGAACTCTCTGTAGCTCTGCTGTTTTATTACTTTAAAATGCAGTGTCCCCCCCCCCCCCCCTTGTGTGTGTGTCTCTCTATCTATTTATCCATCTCTCTCCTTATGTGTTGTTCTCCCCCATGGTCTCTTTCTCTCTCTCTGTCTCTCTTCCTCCCCCTCTGACTCTCATCCCTTATGTAATGAAAGAATCTATAAGCATAATTTGCAACATTAAAGTAAAAAGTATGTTTTAAACATATTTTAATGGGCATGGATTTCTAGATCTCATAATCAGAGCAAGCATTGTGTTATCTGGCAAGAGTTTCTGTTACAATCCTTTTAGACTAAAATCAGATGTTTACTAAGTTGACCAGTTTTCCAAGACACCATTTAAAGGGACATGAAACCCATATGAAACCCATATGCAAATTTAAATAACTTTCCAATTTACATCTAATATCTAATTTTCTTCATTCTTTTGATGTCCTTTGTTGAAAATCATATCTACATGTGCTCAGTAGCTGCTGATTGGTGGCTGCACATAGATACCTCATGTGATTGGCTCACCCATGTGCATTGCTATTTCTTCAACAAAGGATATCTAAAGAATGAAGGCGTATCCTAGCCACTGCCTCACCAGCCTCTGACGTCACTGCACGTCACTGCTGCACAGCATAATTATCAGTGTATAGATACTCACATCATTATACTGTACAGCATACTTATCAGTGTATAGATAATCACATCATTATGCTGTACATCACACCTATCAGTGTATAGATACTCAAATCATTATGCTGCACAGCATACTTATCAGTGTATAGATACTCACATCATTATACTGTACAGCATACTTATCAGTGTATAGATACTCACATGATTATACTGCACAGCATACTTATCAGTGTATAGATACTCACATCATTATACTGCACAGCATACTTATCAGTTTATAGATACTCACATCATTATACTGTACAGCATACTTATCAGTGTATAGATACTCACATCATTATGCTGTACATCATACTTATCAGTGTATAGATACTCAAATCATTATGCTGCACAGAATATTTATCAATGTATAGATACTCACATCATTATACTGAACAGCATACTTATCAGTGTATAGATACTCACATCATTATACTGTACAGCATACTTATGAGTGTATAGATACTCACATCATTATACTGTACAGCATACTTATCAGTGTATAGATACTCACATCATTATACTGTACAGCATAATTATCAGTGTATAGATACTCACATCATTATACTGCACAGCATACGTATCAGTGTATATGTACTCAAATCATTATTCTGTACAGCATACTTATCAGTGTATAGATACTCATCATCATTATACTGTACATCATACGTATCAGTGTATACATACTTATGATCATTATACTGTACATCATACTTATCACTGTATAGATACTCATCATCATTATACTGCACAGCATACTTATCAGTGTATAGATACTCACATCATTATACTGTACAGCATACTTATCAGTGTATAGATACTCACATCATTATACTGCACAGCATACTTATCAGTGTATATGTGCTCAAATCATTATTCTGTACAGCATACTTATCAGTGTATAGATACTCATCATCATTATACTGTATATCATACGTATCAGTGTATACATACTTATGATCATTATACTGTACATCATACTTATCAGTGTATAGATACTCATCATCATTATACTGCACAGCATACTTATCAGTGTATAGATACTCATCAACATTATACTGCACAGCATACTTATCAGTGTATAGATACTCACATCATTATACTGTACAGCATACTTATCAGTGTATAGATACTCACATCATTATGCTGTACATCACACCTATCAGTGTATAGATACTGACATCATTATGCTGCACAGCATGCTTATCAGTGTATAGATACTCACATCATTATACTGTACAGCATACTTATCAGTGAATAGATACTCACATCATTATACTGTACAGCATACTTATCAGTGTATAGATACTCACATGATTATACTGCACAGCATACTTATCAGTGTATAGATACTCACATCATTATACTGGACAGCATACTTATCAGTGTATAGATACTCACATCATTATACTGTACAGCATACTTATCAGTGTATAGATCCTCACATCATTATACTGTACAGCATACTTATCAGTGTATAGATACTCACATCATTATACTGTACAGGATACTTATCAGTGTATAGATACTCAAATCATTATGCTGCACAGCATATTTATCAGTGTATAGATACTCACATCATTATACTGCACAGCATACTTAGGCCTAGATTTAGAGTTCGGCGGTAAAAGGGCTGTTAACGCTCCGCGGGTTTTTTTCTGGCCGCACCATAAATTTAACTCTGGTATCGAGAGTTCAAACAAATGCTGCGTTAGGCTCCAAAAAAGGAGCGTAGAGCATTTTTACCGCAAATGCAACTCTCGATACCAGAGCTGCTTACGGACGCGGCCGGCATCAAAAACGTGCTCGTGCACGATTCTCCCATAGGAAACAATGGGGCTGTTTGAGCTGAAAAAAAACCTAACACCTGCAAAAAAGCAGCGTTCAGCTCCTAACGCAGCCCCATTGTTTCCTATGGGGAAACACTTCCTACGTCTGCACCTAACACTCTAACATGTACCCCGAGTCTAAACACCCCTAACCTTACACTTATTAACCCCTAATCTGCCGCCCCCGCTATCGCTGACACCTGCATATTTTTTTAAACCCCTAATCTGCCGCTCCGTAAAACGCCGCCACCTACGTTATCCCTATGTACCCCTAATCTGCTGCCCTAACATCGCCGACCCCTATGTTATATTTATTAACCCCTAATCTGCCCCCCACAACGTCGCCGACACCTACCTACACTTATTAACCCCTAATCTGCCGAGCGGACCTGAGCGCTACTATAATAAAGTTATTAACCCCTAATCCGCCTCACTAACCCTATCATAAATAGTATTAACCCCTAATCTGCCCTCCCTAACATCGCCGACACCTAACTTTAATTATTAACCCCTAAACTTCCGATCGGAGCTCACCGCTATTCTAATAAATGTATTAACCCCTAAAGCTAAGTCTAACCCTAACACTAACACCCCCCTAAGTTAAATATAATTTTTATCTAACGAAATAAATTAACTCTTATTAAATAACTTTTTCCTATTTAAAGCTAAATACTTACCTGTAAAATAAATCCTAACCTAAGTTATAATTAAACCTAACACTACCCTATCAATAAAATAATTAAATAAACTACCTACAATTAACCTAACACTACACTATCAATAAATTAATTAAACACAATTGCTACAAATAAATACAATTAAATAAACTAGCTAAAGTACAAAAAATAAAAAAGAACTAAGTTACAGAAAATAAAAAAATATTTACAAACATAAGAAAAATATTACAACAATTTTAAACTAATTACACCTACTCTAAGCCCCCTAATAAAATAACAAAGACCCCCAAAATAAAAAATTCCCTACAATATTCTAAATTAAAAAAGTTACAAGCTCTTTTACCTTACCAGCCCTGAACAGGGCCCTTTGCGGGGCATGCCCCAAGAATTTCAGCTCTTTTGCCTGTAAAAAAAAACATACAATACCCCCCCCCAACATTACAACCCACCACCCACATACCCCTAATCTAACCCAAACCCCCCTTAAATAAACCTAACACTAAGCCCCTGAAGATCTTCCTACCTTGTCTTCACCATCCAGGTATCACCGATCCGTCCTGGCTCCAAGATCTTCATCCAACCCAAGCGGGGGTTGGCGATCCATAATCCGGTGCTCCAAAGTCTTCCTCCTATCCGGCAAGAAGAGGACATCCGGACCGGCAAACATCTTCTCCAAGCGGCATCTTCGATCTTCTTCCATCCGGTGCGGAGCGGGTCCATCTTGAAGCAGGCGACGCGGATCCATCCTCTTCTTTCGATGTCTCCCGACTAATGACGGTTCCTTTAAGGGACGTCATCCAAGATGGCGTCCCTCGAATTCCGATTGGCTGATAGGATTCTATCAGCCAATCGGAATTAAGGTAGGAATTTTCTGATTGGCTGATGGAATCAGCCAATCAGAATCAAGTTCAATCCGATTGGCTGATCCAATCAGCCAATCAGATTGAGCTCGCATTCTATTGGCTGTTCCGATCAGCCAATAGAATGCGAGCTCAATCTGATTGGCTGATTGGATCGGCCAATCGGATTGAACTTGATTCTGATTGGCTGATTCCATCAGCCAATCAGAAAATTCCTACCTTAATTCCGATTGGCTGATAGAATCCTATCAGCCAATCGGAATTCGAGGGACGCCATCTTGGAAGAAGAGGATGGATCCGCGTCGCCTGCTTCAAGATGGACCCGCTCCGCACCGGATGGAAGAAGATCGAAGATGCCGCTTGGAGAAGATGTTTGCCGGTCCGGATGTCCTCTTCTTGCCGGATAGGAGGAAGACTTTGGAGCACCGGATTATGGATCGCCAACCCCCGCTTGGGTTGGATGAAGATCTTGGAGCAAGGACGGATCGGTGATACCTGGATGGTGAAGACAAGGTAGGAAGATCTTCAGGGGCTTAGTGTTAGGTTTATTTAAGGGGGGTTTGGGTTAGATTAGGGGTATGTGGGTGGTGGGTTGTAATGTTGGGGGGGGGGTATTGTATGTTTTTTTTTACAGGCAAAAGAGCTGAAATTCTTGGGGCATGCCCCGCAAAGGGCCCTGTTCAGGGCTGGTAAGGTAAAAGAGCTTGTAACTTTTTTAATTTAGAATAGGGTAGGGAATTTTTTTTTTTGGGGGGCTTTGTTATTTTATTAGGGGGCTTAGAGTAGGTGTAATTAGTTTAAAATTGTTGTAATATTTTTCTTATGTTTGTAAATATTTTTTTATTTTCTGTAACTTAGATCTTTTTTATTTTTTGTACTTTAGCTAGTTTATTTAATTGTATTTATTTGTAGGAATTGTGTTTAATTAATTTATTGATAGTGTAGTGTTAGGTTAATTGTAGGTAATTGTAGGTAGTTTATTTAATTATTTTATTGATAGGGTAGTGTTAGGTTTAATTATATCTTAGGTTAGGACTTATTTTACAGGTAATTTTGTTATTATTTTAACTAGGTAACTATTAAATAGTTCTTAACTATTTAATAGCTATTGTACCTGGTTAAAATAATTACAAAGTTACCTGTAAAATAAATATTAATCCTAAAATAGCTATAATATAATTATAATTTATATTGTAGCTATATTAGGATTTATTTTACAGGTAAGTATTTAGCTTTAAATAGGAATCATTTATTTAATAAGAGTTAATTTATTTCGTTAGATAAAAATTATATTTAATTTAGGGGGGTGTTAGTGTTAGGGTTAGACTTAGCTTTAGGGGTTAATACATTTATTAGAATAGCGGTGAGCTCCGGTCGGCAGATTAGGGGTTAATAATTGAAGTTAGGTGTCGGCGATGTTAGGGAGGGCAGATTAGGGGTTAATACTATTTATGATAGGGTTAGTGAGGCGGATTAGGGGTTAATAACTTTATTATAGTAGCGCTCAGGTCCGCTCGGCAGATTAGGGGTTAATAAGTGTAGGCAGGTGTCGGCGACGTTGAGGGGGGCAGATTAGGGGTTAATAAATATAATATAGGGGTCGGCGGTGTTAGGGGTAGCAGATTAGGGGTACATAGGGATAACGTAGGTGGCGGCGATTTGCGGTCGGAAGATTAGGGGTTAATTATTTTAAGTAGCTTGCGGCGACGTTGTGGGGGGCAAGTTAGGGGTTAATAAATATAATATAGGGGTCGGCGGTGTTAGGGGCAGCAGATTAGGGGTACATAAGTATAACGTAGGTGGCGGTCGGCAGATTAGGGGTTAAAAATTTTAATCGAGTGGCGGCGATGTGGGGGGACCTCGGTTTAGGGGTACATAGGTAGTTTATGGGTGTTAGTGTACTTTAGGGTACAGTAGTTAAGAGCTTTATAAACCGGCGTTAGCCAGAAAGCTCTTAACTCCTGCTATTTTCAGGCGGCTGGAATCTTGTCGTTAGAGCTCTAACGCTCACTGCAGAAACGACTCTAAATACCAGCGTTAGAAAGATCCCATTGAAAAGATAGGCTACGCAAATGGCGTAGGGGGATCTGCGGTATGGAAAAGTCGCGGCTGAAAAGTGAGCGTTAGGCCCTTTAATCACTGACTCCAAATACCAGCGGGCGCCCAAAACCAGCGTTAGGAGCCTCTAACGCTGGTTTTGACGGCTACCGCCGAACTCTAAATCTAGGCCACAGTGTATATATACTCAAATCATTATTCTGTACAGCATACTTATCAGTGTATATATACTCAAATCATTATACTGTACAGCACACTTATTAGTGTATAGATACTCATCATCATTATACTGTACATCATAGGTATCAGTGTATAGATACTTATGATCATTATACTGTACATCATACTTATCAGTGTATAGATAATCATCATCATTATACTGCACAGCATACTTATCAGTGTATAGATACTCATATCATTATACAGTACAACATACTTATCAGTGTATAGATACTCACATCATTATACTGTACAACATACTTATCAGTGTATAGATACTCACATCATTATGCTGTACATGATACTTATCAGTGGATAGATAGATACTCACATCATTATGCTGCACAGCATACTAATCAGTGCATATATACTCACATCATTATACTGCACAGCATACTTTATCAGTGTATAGATACTCACATCATTATACTGTACAGCATACTTATCAGTGTATAGATACTCACATAATTATGCTGTATAGCATGCTTATCATTGTATAAATACTCACATCATTATACTGCACAGCATACTTATCAGTGTATAGATACTCACATCATTATACTAACAGCATACTTATCAGTGTATAGATACTCACATCATTATGCTGTACATCATACTTATCAGTGTATAGATAGATACTCACATCATTATGCTGCACAGCATACTTATCAGTTTATAGATACATCATTATACTGTACAGCATACTTAACAGTGTATAGATACATCATTATGCTGTACATCATACTTATCAGTGTATAGATACTCACATCATTATGCTGCACAGCATGTATAGATACTCGCATCATTATACTGTACAGCATACTTATGAGTGTATAGATACTCACCCCATTATACTGTACAGCATACTTATCAGTGTATAGATACTCACATCATTATACTGTACAGCATACTTATCAGTGTATAGATACTCACATCATTACAATGCACAGCATACTTATCAGTGTATATGTACTCAAATCATTATTCTGTACAGCATACTTATCTGTGTATAGATAATCATCATCATTATACTGCACAGCATACTTATCAGTGTATAGATACTCATATCATTATACAGTACAACATACTTATCAGTGTATAGATACTCACATCATTATACTGTACAACATACTTATCAGTGTATAGATACTCACATCATTATGCTGTACATGATACTTATCAGTGGATAGATAGATACTCACATCATTATGCTGCACAGCATACTTATCAGAGTATAGATACTTATAATCATTATGCTGTACATCATACTTATCAGTGTATAGATAATCATCATCATTATACTGCACAGCATACTTATCAGTGTATAGATACTCATATCATTATACAGTACAACATACTTATCAGTGTATAGATACTCACATCATTATACTGTACAACATACTTATCAGTGTATAGATACTCACATCATTATGCTGTACATGATACTTATCAGTGGATAGATAGATACTCACATCATTATGCTGCACAGCATACTTATCAGTGAATATATACTCACATCATTATACTGCACAGCATACTTTATCAGTGTATAGATACTCACATCATTATACTGTACAGCATACTTATCAGTGTATAGATACTCACATAATTATGCTGTATAGCATACTTATCATTGTATAAATACTCACATCATTATACTGCACAGCATACATATCAGTGTATAGATACTCACATCATTATACTGTACAGCATACTTATGAGTGTATAGATATTCACCCCATTATACTGTACAGCATACTGATCAGTGTATAGATACTCACATCATTATACTGTACAGCATACTTATCAGTGTATAGATACTCACATCATTACAATGCACAGCATACTTATCAGTGAATATATACTCACATCATTATACTGCACAGCATACTTTATCAGTGTATAGATACTCACATCATTATACTGTACAGCATACTTATCAGTGTATAGATACTCACATAATTATGCTGTATAGCATACTTATCATTGTATAAATACTCACATCATTATACTGCACAGCATACATATCAGTGTATAGATACTCACATCATTATACTGTACAGCATACTTATGAGTGTATAGATATTCACCCCATTATACTGTACAGCATACTGATCAGTGTATATGTACTCAAATCATTATTCTGTACAGCATACTTATCTGTGTATAGATACTCATCATCATTATACTGTACATAATATGTATCAGTGTATAGATACTTCTGATCATTATACTGTACATAATACTTATCAGTGTATAGATACTCATCATCATTATACTGCAAAGCATACTTATCAGTGCATAGAAACTCATCATCATTATACTGCACAGCATACTTATCAGTTTATAGATACTCATCATCATTATATTACATAGCATACTTATCAGTGTATAGATAATCGCATTATTATACTGCACAGCATACTTATCAGTGTATAGATACTCACATCATTAAACTGTAGAGCATACTTATCATTGTATAGATACTCACATCATTATACTGCACAGCATACTTATCAGTGTATAGATACTCACATCATTATACTGGACAGCATACTTATCAGTGTATAGATACTCACATCATTATGCTGTACAGCATACTTATCAGTGTATAGATACTCACATCATTATACTGCACAGCATACTTATCAGTGTATAGATAATCACATCATTATACTGTACAGCATACTTATCAGTGTATAGATACTCACATCATTATACTGTACAGCATACTTATCAGTGTATAGATACTCACATCATTATGCTGTACATCATACCTATCAGTGTATAGATACTCACATCATTATGCTGCACAGCATACTTATCAGTGTATAGATACTCACATCATTATACTGTACAGCATACTTAAAATTGTATAGATACTTATGATCATTGTACTGTACATCATACTTATCAATGTATAGATAATCATCATCATTATACTGCACAGCATACTTATCAGTGTATAGATACTCATATCATTATACAGTACAACATACTTATCAGTGTATAGATACTCACATCATTATACTGTTCAACATACTTATCAGTGTATAGATACTCACATCATTATGCTGTACATGATACTTATCAGTGGATAGATAGATACTCACATCATTATACTGTACAGCATACTTATCAGTGTATAGATACTCACATCATTATACTGTACAGCATACTTATCAGTGCATATATACTCACATCATTATACTGCACAGCATACTTTATCAGTGTATAGATACTCACATTTAATACTGTACAGCATACTTATCAGTGTATAGATACTCACATAATTATGCTGTACAGCATACTTATCAGTGTATAGATACTCACATCATTATGCTGTACATCATACTTATCAGTGTATAGATAGATACTCACATCATTATGCTGCACAGCATACTTATCAGTTTATAGATACATCATTATACTGTACAGCATACTTAACAGTGTATAGATACATCATTATGCTGTACATCATACTTATCAGTGTATAGATACTTACATCATTATGCTGCACAGCATGTATAGATACTCACATCATTATACTGTACAGCATACTTATGAGTGTATAGATACTCACACCATTATACTGTACAGCATACTTATCAGTGTATAGATACTCACATCATTATACTGTACAGCATACTTATCAGTGTATAGATACTCACATCATTACAATGCACAGCATACTTATCAGTGTATATGTACTCAAATCATTATTCTGTACAGCATACTTATCTGTGTATAGATACTCATCATCATTATACTGTACATAATATGTATCAGTGTATAGATACTTATGATCATTATACTGTACATAATACTTATCAGTGTATAGATACTCATCATCATTATACTGCAAAGCATACTTATCAGTGTATAGATACTCATCATCATTATACTGCACAGCATACTTATCAGTTTATAGATACTCGTCATCATTATATTACATAGCATACTTATCAGTGTATAGATAATCACATTATTATACTGCACAGCATACTTATCAGTGTATAGATACTCACATCATTAAACTGTAGAGCATACTTATCATTGTATAGATACTCAAATCATTATACTGCACAGCATACTTATCAGTGTATAGATACTCACATCATTATACTGTACAACATACTTATCAGTGTATAGATACTCACATCATTATGCTGTACATGATACTTATCAGTGGATAGATAGATACTCACATCATTATGCTGCACAGCATACTAATCAGTGCATATATACTCACATCATTATACTGCACAGCATACTTTATCAGTGTATAGATACTCACATCATTATACTGTACAGCATACTTATCAGTGTATAGATACTCACATAATTATGCTGTATAGCATACTTATCATTGTATAAATACTCACATCATTATACTGCACAGCATACTTATCAGTGTATAGATACTCACATCATTATACTAACAGCATACTTATCAGTGTATAGATACTCACATCATTATGCTGTACATCATACTTATCAGTGTATAGATAGATACTCACATCATTATGCTGCACAGCATACTTATCAGTTTATAGATACATCATTATACTGTACAGCATACTTAACAGTGTATAGATACATCATTATGCTGTACATCATACTTATCAGTGTATAGATACTCACATCATTATGCTGCACAGCATGTATAGATACTCGCATCATTATACTGTACAGCATACTTATGAGTGTATAGATACTCACCCCATTATACTGTACAGCATACTTATCAGTGTATAGATACTCACATCATTATACTGTACAGCATACTTATCAGTGTATAGATACTCACATCATTACAATGCACAGCATACTTATCAGTGTATATGTACTCAAATCATTATTCTGTACAGCATACTTATCTGTGTATAGATAATCATCATCATTATACTGCACAGCATACTTATCAGTGTATAGATACTCATATCATTATACAGTACAACATACTTATCAGTGTATAGATACTCACATCATTATACTGTACAACATACTTATCAGTGTATAGATACTCACATCATTATGCTGTACATGATACTTATCAGTGGATAGATAGATACTCACATCATGATGCTGCACAGCATACTTATCAGAGTATAGATACTTATAATCATTATACTGTACATCATACTTATCAGTGTATAGATAATCATCATCATTATACTGCACAGCATACTTATCAGTGTATAGATACTCATATCATTATACAGTACAACATACTTATCAGTGTATAGATACTCACATCATTATACTGTACAACATACTTATCAGTGTATAGATACTCACATCATTATGCTGTACATGATACTTATCAGTGGATAGATAGATACTCACATCATTATGCTGCACAGCATACTTATCAGTGAATATATACTCACATCATTATACTGCACAGCATACTTTATCAGTGTATAGATACTCACATCATTATACTGTACAGCATACTTATCAGTGTATAGATACTCACATAATTATGCTGTATAGCATACTTATCATTGTATAAATACTCACATCATTATACTGCACAGCATACATATCAGTGTATAGATACTCACATCATTATACTGTACAGCATACTTATGAGTGTATAGATATTCACCCCATTATACTGTACAGCATACTGATCAGTGTATAGATACTCACATCATTATACTGTACAGCATACTTATCAGTGTATAGATACTCACTTCATTACAATGCACAGCATACTTATCAGTGTATATGTACTCAAATCATTATTCTGTACAGCATACTTATCTGTGTATAGATACTCATCATCATTATACTGTACATAATATGTATCAGTGTATAGATACTTCTGATCATTATACTGTACATAATACTTATCAGTGTATAGATACTCATCATCATTATACTGCAAAGCATACTTATCAGTGCATAGAAACTCATCATCATTATACTGCACAGCATACTTATCAGTTTATAGATACTCATCATCATTATATTACATAGCATACTTATCAGTGTATAGATAATCGCATTATTATACTGCACAGCATACTTATCAGTGTATAGATACTCACATCATTAAACTGTAGAGCATACTTATCATTGTATAGATACTCACATCATTATACTGCACAGCATACTTATCAGTGTATAGATACTCACATCATTATACTGGACAGCATACTTATCAGTGTATAGATACTCACATCATTATGCTGTACAGCATACTTATCAGTGTATAGATACTCACATCATTATACTGCACAGCATACTTATCAGTGTATAGATAATCACATCATTATACTGTACAGCATACTTATCAGTGTATAGATACTCACATCATTATACTGTACAGCATACTTATCAGTGTATAGATACTCACATCATTATGCTGTACATCATACCTATCAGTGTATAGATACTCACATCATTATGCTGCACAGCATACTTAAAATTGTATAGATACTTATGATCATTGTACTGTACATCATACTTATCAATGTATAGATAATCATCATCATTATACTGCACAGCATACTTATCAGTGTATAGATACTCATATCATTATACAGTACAACATACTTATCAGTGTATAGATACTCACATCATTATACTGTTCAACATACTTATCAGTGTATAGATACTCACATCATTATGCTGTACATGATACTTATCAGTGGATAGATAGATACTCACATCATTATGCTGCACAGCCTACTTATCAGTGCATAGATACTCACATCATTATACTGTACAGCATACTTATCAGTGTATAGATACTCACATCATTATACTGTACAGCATACTTATCAGTGCATATATACTCACATCATTATACTGCACAGCATACTTTATCAGTGTATAGATACTCACATTTAATACTGTACAGCATACTTATCAGTGTATAGATACTCACATAATTATGCTGTACAGCATACTTATCAGTGTATAGATACTCACATCATTATGCTGTACATCATACTTATCAGTGTATAGATAGATACTCACATCATTATGCTGCACAGCATACTTATCAGTTTATAGATACATCATTATACTGTACAGCATACTTAACAGTGTATAGATACATCATTATGCTGTACATCATACTTATCAGTGTATAGATACTTACATCATTATGCTGCACAGCATGTATAGATACTCACATCATTATACTGTACAGCATACTTATGAGTGTATAGATACTCACACCATTATACTGTACAGCATACTTATCAGTGTATAGATACTCACATCATTATACTGTACAGCATACTTATCAGTGTATAGATACTCACATCATTACAATGCACAGCATACTTATCAGTGTATATGTACTCAAATCATTATTCTGTACAGCATACTTATCTGTGTATAGATACTCATCATCATTATACTGTACATAATATGTATCAGTGTATAGATACTTATGATCATTATACTGTACATAATACTTATCAGTGTATAGATACTCATCATCATTATACTGCAAAGCATACTTATCAGTGTATAGATACTCATCATCATTATACTGCACAGCATACTTATCAGTTTATAGATACTCGTCATCATTATATTACATAGCATACTTATCAGTGTATAGATAATCACATTATTATACTGCACAGCATACTTATCAGTGTATAGATACTCACATCATTAAACTGTAGAGCATACTTATCATTGTATAGATACTCAAATCATTATACTGCACAGCATACTTATCAGTGTATAGATACTCACATCATTATACTGTACAACATACTTATCAGTGTATAGATACTCACATCATTATGCTGTACATGATACTTATCAGTGGATAGATAGATACTCACATCATTATGCTGCACAGCATACTAATCAGTGCATATATACTCACATCATTATACTGCACAGCATACTTTATCAGTGTATAGATACTCACATCATTATACTGTACAGCATACTTATCAGTGTATAGATACTCACATAATTATGCTGTATAGCATACTTATCATTGTATAAATACTCACATCATTATACTGCACAGCATACTTATCAGTGTATAGATACTCACATCATTATACTAACAGCATACTTATCAGTGTATAGATACTCACATCATTATGCTGTACATCATACTTATCAGTGTATAGATAGATACTCACATCATTATGCTGCACAGCATACTTATCAGTTTATAGATACATCATTATACTGTACAGCATACTTAACAGTGTATAGATACATCATTATGCTGTACATCATACTTATCAGTGTATAGATACTCACATCATTATGCTGCACAGCATGTATAGATACTCGCATCATTATACTGTACAGCATACTTATGAGTGTATAGATACTCACCCCATTATACTGTACAGCATACTTATCAGTGTATAGATACTCACATCATTATACTGTACAGCATACTTATCAGTGTATAGATACTCACATCATTACAATGCACAGCATACTTATCAGTGTATATGTACTCAAATCATTATTCTGTACAGCATACTTATCTGTGTATAGATAATCATCATCATTATACTGCACAGCATACTTATCAGTGTATAGATACTCATATCATTATACAGTACAACATACTTATCAGTGTATAGATACTCACATCATTATACTGTACAACATACTTATCAGTGTATAGATACTCACATCATTATGCTGTACATGATACTTATCAGTGGATAGATAGATACTCACATCATGATGCTGCACAGCATACTTATCAGAGTATAGATACTTATAATCATTATACTGTACATCATACTTATCAGTGTATAGATAATCATCATCATTATACTGCACAGCATACTTATCAGTGTATAGATACTCATATCATTATACAGTACAACATACTTATCAGTGTATAGATACTCACATCATTATACTGTACAACATACTTATCAGTGTATAGATACTCACATCATTATGCTGTACATGATACTTATCAGTGGATAGATAGATACTCACATCATTATGCTGCACAGCATACTTATCAGTGAATATATACTCACATCATTATACTGCACAGCATACTTTATCAGTGTATAGATACTCACATCATTATACTGTACAGCATACTTATCAGTGTATAGATACTCACATAATTATGCTGTATAGCATACTTATCATTGTATAAATACTCACATCATTATACTGCACAGCATACATATCAGTGTATAGATACTCACATCATTATACTGTACAGCATACTTATGAGTGTATAGATATTCACCCCATTATACTGTACAGCATACTGATCAGTGTATAGATACTCACATCATTATACTGTACAGCATACTTATCAGTGTATAGATACTCACTTCATTACAATGCACAGCATACTTATCAGTGTATATGTACTCAAATCATTATTCTGTACAGCATACTTATCTGTGTATAGATACTCATCATCATTATACTGTACATAATATGTATCAGTGTATAGATACTTCTGATCATTATACTGTACATAATACTTATCAGTGTATAGATACTCATCATCATTATACTGCAAAGCATACTTATCAGTGCATAGAAACTCATCATCATTATACTGCACAGCATACTTATCAGTTTATAGATACTCATCATCATTATATTACATAGCATACTTATCAGTGTATAGATAATCGCATTATTATACTGCACAGCATACTTATCAGTGTATAGATACTCACATCATTAAACTGTAGAGCATACTTATCATTGTATAGATACTCACATCATTATACTGCACAGCATACTTATCAGTGTATAGATACTCACATCATTATACTGGACAGCATACTTATCAGTGTATAGATACTCACATCATTATGCTGTACAGCATACTTATCAGTGTATAGATACTCACATCATTATACTGCACAGCATACTTATCAGTGTATAGATAATCACATCATTATACTGTACAGCATACTTATCAGTGTATAGATACTCACATCATTATACTGTACAGCATACTTATCAGTGTATAGATACTCACATCATTATGCTGTACATCATACCTATCAGTGTATAGATACTCACATCATTATGCTGCACAGCATACTTAAAATTGTATAGATACTTATGATCATTGTACTGTACATCATACTTATCAATGTATAGATAATCATCATCATTATACTGCACAGCATACTTATCAGTGTATAGATACTCATATCATTATACAGTACAACATACTTATCAGTGTATAGATACTCACATCATTATACTGTTCAACATACTTATCAGTGTATAGATACTCACATCATTATGCTGTACATGATACTTATCAGTGGATAGATAGATACTCACATCATTATGCTGCACAGCCTACTTATCAGTGCATAGATACTCACATCATTATACTGTACAGCATACTTATCAGTGTATAGATACTCACATCATTATACTGTACAGCATACTTATCAGTGCATATATACTCACATCATTATACTGCACAGCATACTTTATCAGTGTATAGATACTCACATTTAATACTGTACAGCATACTTATCAGTGTATAGATACTCACATAATTATGCTGTACAGCATACTTATCAGTGTATAGATACTCACATCATTATGCTGTACATCATACTTATCAGTGTATAGATAGATACTCACATCATTATGCTGCACAGCATACTTATCAGTTTATAGATACATCATTATACTGTACAGCATACTTAACAGTGTATAGATACATCATTATGCTGTACATCATACTTATCAGTGTATAGATACTTACATCATTATGCTGCACAGCATGTATAGATACTCACATCATTATACTGTACAGCATACTTATGAGTGTATAGATACTCACACCATTATACTGTACAGCATACTTATCAGTGTATAGATACTCACATCATTATACTGTACAGCATACTTATCAGTGTATAGATACTCACATCATTACAATGCACAGCATACTTATCAGTGTATATGTACTCAAATCATTATTCTGTACAGCATACTTATCTGTGTATAGATACTCATCATCATTATACTGTACATAATATGTATCAGTGTATAGATACTTATGATCATTATACTGTACATAATACTTATCAGTGTATAGATACTCATCATCATTATACTGCAAAGCATACTTATCAGTGTATAGATACTCATCATCATTATACTGCACAGCATACTTATCAGTTTATAGATACTCGTCATCATTATATTACATAGCATACTTATCAGTGTATAGATAATCACATTATTATACGGCACAGCATACTTATTAGTGTATAGATACTCACATCATTAAACTGTAGAGCATACTTATCATTGTATAGATACTCAAATCATTATACTGCACAGCATACTTATCAGTGTATAGATACTCACATCATTATACTGGACAGCATACTTATCAGTGTATAGATTCTCACATCATTATGCTGTACAGCATACTTATCAGTGTATAGATACTCACATCATTATACTGCACAGCATACTTATCAGTGTATAGATACACACATCATTATACTGTACAGCATACTTATCAGTGTATAGATACTCACATCATTATACTGTACAGCATACTTATCAGTGTATAGATACTCACATCATTATGCTGTACATCATACCTATCAGTGTATAGATACTCACATCATTATGCTGCACAGCATACTTATCAGTGTATAGATACTCACATCATTATACTGTACAGCATACTTATCAGTGTATAGATACTCACATCATTATACTGTACAGCATACTTACCAGTGTATAGATACTCACATCATTATACTGTACAGCATACTTATCAGTGTATAGATACTCACATCATTATACTGTACAGCATAATTATCAGTGTATAGATACTCACATCATTATACTGCACAGCTTATTTATCAGTGTATAGATACTCATCATCATTATACAGCACAGCATACTTATCAGTGTATATATACTCATCATCATTATACTGCACAGCATACTTATCAGTGTATAGATACTCATCATCATTATACTACATAGCATACTTATCAGTGTATAGATACTAACATCATTATACTGTACAGCATACTTATCAGTGTATAGATACTCACATCATTATGCTGTACATCACACCTATCAGTGTATAGATACTCACATCATTATGCTGTACATCACACCTATCAGTGTATAGATACTCACATCATTATGCTGCACAGCATGCTTATCAGTGTATAGATACTCACATCATTAAACTGTACAGCATACTTATCATTGTATAGATACTCACATCATTATACTGCACAGCATACTTATCAGTGTATAGATACTCACATCATTATACTGGACAGCATACTTATCAGTGTATAGATACTCACATTATTATACTGTACAGCATACTTATCAGTGAATAGATACTCACATCATTATACTGTACAGCATACTTATCAGTGTATAGATACTCACATCATTATGCTGTACATCACACCTATCAGTGTATAGATATTCACATCATAATGCTGTACATCACACCTATCAGTGTATAGATACTCACATCATTATGCTGCACAGCATGCTTATCAGTGTATAGATACTCACATCATTATACTGTACAGCATACTTATCAGTGTATAGATACTCACATCATTATACTGTACAAACAGTCTTGTCCACAGCACTATTATATTAAATTATCTTTATTTTCTGTTTAAGTTACAGACAGAAAATTCATTTTATGTCTGTAACTTAAACAGAAAATAAAGAGAATTTAATATAATAGTGCTGTGGACAAGACTGTTTGTATCATTGATGTTGGGGGACCCTGGCAGAGCCCCTGTCTTCACGAGCATTATTCTCCGGTTGGTTGCTGTACTACACAACTTGCATTGGATCATTATACTGTACAGCATACTTATCAGTGTATAGCTAATCACATCATTATACTGTACAACATACTTATCAGTGTATAGATACTCAAATCATTATACTGTACAGCATACTTATCAGTGTATAAATACTCAAATCATTATACTGTACAGCATACTTATCAGTGTATAGATACTCACATCATTATACTGCACAGCATACGTATCAGTGTATATATACTCAAATCATTACTCTGTACAGCATACTTATCAGTGTATATATACTCAAATCATTATACTGTACAGCACACTTATTAGTGTATAGATACTCATCATCATTATACTGCACAGCATACTTATCAGTGTATATATACTCAAATCATTATACTGTACAGCACACTTATTAGTGTATAGATACTCATCATCATTATACTGTACATCATACGTATCAGTGTATAGATACTTATGATCATTATACTGTACATCATACTTATCAGTGTATAGATACCCATCATCATTATACTGTACAACATACTTATCAGTGTATAGATACTCACATCATTATGCTGTACAGCATACTTATCAGTGTATAGATACTCACATCATTATGCTGCACAGCATGCTTATCAGTGTATAGATACTCACATCATTAAACTGTACAGCATACTTATCATTGTATAGATACTCACATCATTATACTGCACAGCATACTTATCAGTGTATAGATACTCACATCATTATACTGGACAGCATACTTATCAGTGTATAGATACTCACATTATTATACTGTACAGCATACTTATCAGTGAATAGATACTCACATCATTATACTGTACAGCATACTTATCAGTGTATAGATACTCACATCATTATACTGTACAGCATACTTATCAGTGTATAGATACTCACATCATTATGCTGTACATCATACCTATCAGTGTATAGATACTCACATCATTATGCTGCACAGCATACTTATCAGTGTATAGATACTCACATCATTATACTGTACAGCATACTTATCAGTGTATAGATACTCACATCATTATACTGTACAGCATACTTATCAGTGTATAGATACTCACATCATTATGCTGTACATCATACCTATCAGTGTATAGATACTCACATCATTATGCTGCACAGCATACTTATCAGTGTATAGATACTCACATCATTATACTGTACAGCATACTTATCAGTGTATAGATACTCACATCATTATACTGTACACAATACTTACCAGTGTATAGATACTCACATCATTATACTGTACAGCATACTTATCAGTGTATAGATACTCACATCATTATACTGTACAGCATAATTATCAGTGTATAGATACTCACATCATTATACTGCACAGCTTACTTATCAGTGTATAGATACTCATCATCATTATACAGCACAGCATACTTATCAGTGTATATATACTCATCATCATTATACTGCACAGCATACTTATCAGTGTATAGATACTCATCATCATTATACTACATAGCATACTTATCAGTGTATAGATACTAACATCATTATACTGTACAGCATACTTATCAGTGTATAGATACTCACATCATTATGCTGTACATCACACCTATCAGTGTATAGATACTCACATCATTATGCTGTACATCACACCTATCAGTGTATAGATACTCACATCATTATGCTGCACAGCATGCTTATCAGTGAATAGATACTCACATCATTAAACTGTACAGCATACTTATCATTGTATAGAGACTCACATCATTATACTGCACAGCATACTTATCAGTGTATAGATACTCACATCATTATACTGGACAGCATACTTATCAGTGTATAGATACTCACATTATTATACTGTACAGCATACTTATCAGTGAATAGATACTCACATCATTATACTGTACAGCATACTTATCAGTGTATAGATACTCACATCATTATGCTTTACATCACACCTATCAGTGTATAGATATTCACATCATAATGCTGTACATCACACCTATCAGTGTATAGATACTCACATCATTATGCTGCACAGCATGCTTATCAGTGTATAGATACTCACATCATTATACTGTACAGCATACTTATCAGTGTATAGATACTCACATCATTATGCTGCACAGCATGCTTATCAGTGTATAGATACTCGCATCATTAAACTGTACAGCATACTTATCATTGTATAGATACTCACATCATTATACTGCACAGCATACTTATCAGTGTATAGATACTCACATCATTATACTGGACAGCATACTTATCAGTGTATAGATACTCACATTATTATACTGTACAGCATACTTATCAGTGAATAGATACTCACATCATTATACTGTACAGCATACTTATCAGTGTATAGATACTCACATCATTATGCTGCACAGCATGCTTATCAGTGTATAGATACTCACATCATTAAACTGTACAGCATACTTATCATTGTATAGATACTCACATCATTATACTGCACAGCATACTTATCAGTGTATAGATACTCACATCATTATACTGGACAGCATACTTATCAGTGTATAGATACTCACATTATTATACTGTACAGCATACTTATCAGTGAATAGATACTCCCATCATTATACTGTACAGCATACTTATCAGTGTATAGATACTCACATCATTATACTGTACAGCATACTTATCAGTGTATAGATACTCACATCATTATGCTGTACATCATACCTATCAGTGTATAGATACTCACATCATTATGCTGCACAGCATACTTATCAGTGTATAGATACTCACATCATTATACTGTACAGCATACTTATCAGTGTATAGATACTCACATCATTATACTGTACAGCATAATTATCAGTGTATAGATACTCACATCATTATACTGCACAGCTTACTTATCAGTGTATAGATACTCATCATCATTATACAGCACAGCATACTTATCAGTGTATATATACTCATCATCATTATACTACATAGCATACTTATCAGTGTATAGATACTAACATCATTATACTGTACAGCATACTTATCAGTGTATAGATACTCACATCATTATGCTGTACATCACACCTATCAGTGTATAGATACTCACATCATTATGCTGTACATCACACCTATCAGTGTATAGATACTCACATCATTATGCTGCACAGCATGCTTATCAGTGTATAGATACTCACATCATTAAACTGTACAGCATACTTATCATTGTATAGATTCTCACATCATTATACTGCACAGCATACTTATCAGTGTATAGATACTCACATCATTATACTGGACAGCATACTTATCAGTGTATAGATACTCACATTATTATACTGTACAGCATACTTATCAGTGAATAGATACTCACATCATTATACTGTACAGCATACTTATCAGTGTATAGATACTCACATCATTATGCTTTACATCACACCTATCAGTGTATAGATATTCACATCATTATGCTGTACATCACACCTATCAGTGTATAGATACTCACATCATTATGCTGCACAGCATGCTTATCAGTGTATAGATACTCACATCATTATACTGTACAGCATACTTATCAGTGTATAGATACTCACATCATTATACTGTACAAACAGTCTTGTCCACAGCACTATTATATTAAATTCTCTTTATTTTCTGTTTAAGTTACAGACATAAAATGCATTTTATGTCTGTAACTTAAACAGAAAATAAAGAGAATTTAATATAATAGTGCTGTGGACAAGACTGTTTGTATCATTGATGTTGGGGGACCCTGGCAGAGCCCCTGTCTTCACGAGCATTATTCTCCGGTTGGTTGCTGTACTACACAACTTGCATTGGATCATTATACTGTACAGCATACTTATCAGTGTATAGCTAATCACATCATTATACTGTACAACATACTTATCAGTGTATAGATACTCACATCATTATACTGTACAGCATACTTATCAGTGTATAAATACTCAAATCATTATACTGTACAGCATACTTATCAGTGTATAGATACTCACATCATTATACAGCACAGCATACTTATCAGTGTATATATACTCAAATCATTACTCTGTACAGCATACTTATCAGTGTATAGATACTCAAATCATTATACTGTACAGCACACTTATTAGTGTATAGATACTCATCATCATTATACTGTACATCATACGTATCAGTGTATAGATACTTATGATCATTATACTGTACATCATACTTATCAGTGTATAGATACTCATCATCATTATACTGCACAGCATACTTATCAGTGTATAGATACTCAAATCATTATACTGTACAGCACACTTACTAGTGTATAGATACTCATCATCATTATACTGTACATCATACGTATCAGTGTATAGATACTTATGATCATTATACTGTACATCATACTTATCAGTGTATAGATACTCATCATCATTATACTGCACAGCATACTTATCAGTGTATAGATACTCACATCATTATACTGTACAACATACTTATCAGTGTATAGATACTCACATCATTATACTGTACAACATACTTATCAGTGTATAGATACTCACATAATTATGCTGTTCTTCATACTTATCAGTGTATAGATAGATACTCAAATCATTATGCTGCACAGCATACTTATCAGTGCATAGATACTCACATCATTATACTGTACAGCATACTTATCAGTGCGTAGATACTCACATCATTATACTGTACAGCATACTTATCAGTGCCTATATACTCACATCATTATACTGCACAGCATACTTATCAGTGTATAGATACTCACATCATTATACTGTACAGCATACTTATCAGTGTATAGATACTCACATAATTATGCTGTACAGCATACTTATCATTGTATAAATACTCACATCATTATACTGCACAGCATACTTATCAGTGCATAGATACTCACATCATTATACTGTACAGCATACTTATCAGTGTATAGATACTCACATCATTATGCTGTACATCATACTTCTCTGTGTATAGATAGATACTCACATCATTATGCTGCACAGCATACTTATCAGTTTATAGATACTCACAAAGACAGGCGCAGCCCAATTCAAGTGTAGTATTCTTTAATTCAGTGTAAGAGCACACGTACAAATGGCTACTTACAAAATGCACAAATAAAAACTGCATATAAAGGTATCTTTACATCCAAACTGTGTTATAGTATAACATACAGCTATGAAACAAACTCTACGCGTTTCGTCTGAGAACGCCCAGACTTTCTCAAGAGATGAAAAATTAGAAGTGTTGCAAGCATGGTGCCTACCGGCTTTATAAAAGGGACCATTAATTGCATGATTGATTACCAGCCAGTCAGAGTGTGGTGAAACTGATTGGCAGGTGAGCTTGTTAAGTAGGAAAAATGCTTTGCATTATTGTATGTCTGAAAAACATATAAAATTTGTTCAGTGTAATCACCTTAAATGCAAAAATAAACGTTAAAATATAAACATAGATATGAAAATGGACAATGATGAACATGAATTGTACTGCATGTACAGACTATTCTAAAGTGAGCTTTATGTTAAAAAACCTTAAATGTTAAAAACTAGATAAATGTTTAAAAGCAATATGTAGTTGTATACATTAAAATTAAAAATCTGATGTTGTGTGTTTTTTTTTTTTTTTTTTTTTTTTTTTTTTTTAAAGTGTTTTTTAGTGAAACTACATGAAAGCTTGCAGGTCTAATTCTAAGTTTAGACCTGATGGTTGCATGGTGTTTAGTTGGTAAATCCACCATGATTCTCTGCGTCTGAGTGTTAGAAGCCTGTTTGGAAATTTGTTGGGGGGTATCCAGTCTATGACTTGGATTTTTAGGGATGCAGGATTTGAATTGTGATGTAGTTTAAAATGTTCTGGCACACTGTGTGTCATGAGGCCATTTTTTATATTATTGACATGTTCTCCCAGCCTCGTACGTATACTTCTTTTGGTTCTTCCTATGTAAATCAAATTGCAGCTACATTTCAGCAAGTAAACTACATAGGTGGTACTGCAGTTGCTCTTATATTTCTGTTTGAATGTAATGTCTCCCCCTGAATTGGTAAAGGTAACCTCCCTATTTACATATTGGCACATGCCACATCTGGATACCCCGCATTTGTAGGTGCCGGGTTTTTGTTGTAACCAGTGTGTTTTATCCTTAATTATACAAGGTTTATTAGAATTACGCAATCTTGTGGGTGCTAAAATGTTTTTAAAATCCATATTTTTTCTGAAAGTTACCAATGGGTGATCTGGTAAAACATCACCCAGTATAGGATCTGCCTTTAACACACCCCAGTGTTTCTTTAGGATATTTTGTATTTCTCTAGAGCCCTGACTGTATGTTGTGATAAATCTGACATTGTTTGATGTGTTAGATTGTCTCCTTCGTTTTGACTTGTCAGTAGGAAGTAAAAGAGTTTTCCTGTCCATTAGAGAAACTTTAGTTTTAGCCTGTTCTAATAACTCAACTGAATAACCCTTTTCAATGAATCTAGAGTCTAGTAGAGCGCACTCTTGATTGTAATCGCTTATTTTGGTGCAGTTTCTCTTTACCCTTTGGTATTGCCCCAGGGGAATGTTAGTCTTCCATCTGGGTAAATGGCCACTACCTGCGTTAAGGAACCCATTCTTATCAGTTGGTTTTCTAAAATTCTTCACTGCTACCTTGTTTTGTTCATCGATATATAAAATTAAATCAAGAAACTCTATTTGTTTGGTATCTATTTTTGATGTAAATTTTAAATTATAATTATTGGTGTTGATGTGTTCTATGAACTCCTTACATAGTGTTTCGCTTCCTCTCCAGATGATAATTACATCATCTATATACCGAAAATAACGAATTAGGTGACTGTGATAAGGGTTATTTGTCCAAATGCGATTGTTCTCAAAATGATGCATTTAGAGATTGGCATACGATGGGGCAAATGTGGTCCCCATCGCAGTGCCCTGTATCTGTCTATAAAACTGTTTGTCGAATGTGAAATAATTGTGTGAAAGTATGAATTTAATGCCTGTTAAAATAAACTGAAGGTGTTGATGGGGCGAGAAGTCTTCAATAAGTATTTCTTTAATAGCCTTGATTCCTTGGTCGTGCGGTATACAAGTGTATAGCGACGATACGTCGCAGGATACCCACAGAAAGTCATTCGACCAATCTAACCCTTCAAATGTGTTGATTGTGTGGATTGTGTCCCTGAGGTACGCCTTGGTAGATTGTACTACAGGCTGTAAGTAATGATCTATGTATACAGATAGGTTATTGGTTAGTGATCCGATCCCAGAAATTATGGGTCTACCAGGTGGAGATATTAAGGTTTTATGCACCTTGGGAAGGTGATAAAACGTGGGTATGGTGGGGTGGTTTTCTGTTAAGAAATTGAATTCATCATTATCAAGTATGTTGTTATTTTTTGCTTCTTTCAAAATAATATTGAGTTCCTTTTAAAATTTAAGGGTGGGATCAAAGTTTAATTTTTTGTATGTGCTTTGGTCATTTAATATATTAGAAGCCTCTTTGAGATAATCTTCTCTGTTTTGTATCACCACCCCACCACCCTTGTCCGCTGCCCTGATAATGATATTATAATTGTTTTCTAAATCTTTAAGTGTTTTTCTTTCACTTATTGTTAAATTATCATTATATTTATGTATCCAATTGTCACCTTTCTTTTCCCAAAGTTTAGTGAGATCATCACATATAAGTTTATTAAAAGTATTTACAAATTGGCCTTGGGATGTGTAGGGGTAAAAACTAGATTTACGTTTAAAATCACTGTGTTTGATACTTTCCTCGAGGTCATGTGTGCTAAGATCTAACAAATCTGATTGATTTTGAGTCAATGTATTAGTTAAAGTCACCCCCGTATCTAGTTCATTGAGAGTCGCCAAAGCAGATTGGTCAGAGTAGTCCAAGGTGATAGGCAATGTCGGTGTAATTCTGGGTGTGTTTTTTAAAAAATACCTTTTTAGGGTCAGGTTTCTAATATATTTTTGTACATCAATGTAAGTCTGAAATTTGTTTGGGGCTTTTTTGGGGGCAAAGTTGAGGCCTTTCGCCAAAAGATTGATTTCTTTATTGCCCAATGGTACAGTGGAAAGATTAAATATATTAGCTCTATTTTTATCTATCTCATTCTTTTTGTGTTTGAGAAGTTGGATCTTTCTCCCCCCTCTACATCCCCGCTTGCTCTTCTTCTTTTGCCTGGCAAAAGCCTTGGGTTTTCTATTGTGTTTTTGTGTGTTTGATTTCGAAATCTTCCTGTTGGGGAAGTGGCGAGATCTAAAAAATGCAATTGGTGACTTCTATTATCCTGATTGGATGTATTGTGTGTTGAATGTGTAAACTTGGGTTTCGCCCCCTGTATTTGCCAGTTGGGCTTTAAAGCTGTATTTGAGTTACCATTTCCCAAGTGCCCCAGAGTATTGAATCTATTTGTGGTTGGAATGTTAAATCTAGATTCAATACTCTGGGGCACTTGGGAAATGGTAACTCAAATACAGCTTTAAAGCCCAACTGGCAAATACAGGGGGCGAAACCCAAGTTTACACATTCAACACACAATACATCCAATCAGGATAATAGAAGTCACCAATTGCATTTTTTAGATCTCGCCACTTCCCCAACAGGAAGATTTCGAAATCAAACACACGAAAACACAATAGAAAACCCAAGGCTTTTGCCAGGCAAAAGAAGAAGAGCAAGCGGGGATGTAGAGGGGGGAGAAAGATCCAACTTCTCAAACACAAAAAGAATGAGATAGATAAAAATAGAGCTAATATATTTAATCTTTCCACTGTACCATTGGGCAATAAAGAAATCAATCTTTTGGCGAAAGGCCTCAACTTTGCCCCCAAAAAAGCCCCAAACAAATTTCAGACTTACATTGATGTACAAAAATATATTAGAAACCTGACCCTAAAAAGGTATTTTTTAAAAAACACACCCAGAATTATACCGACATTGCCTATCACCTTGGACTACTCTGACCAATCTGCTTTGGCGACTCTCAATGAACTAGATACGGGGGTGACTTTAACTAATACATTGACTCAAAATCAATCAGATTTGTTAGATCTTAGCACACATGACCTCGAGGAAAGTATCAAACACAGTGATTTTAAACGTAAATCTAGTTTTTACCCCTACACATACCAAGGCCAATTTGTAAATACTTTTAATAAACTTATATGTGATGATCTCACTAAACTTTGGGAAAAGAAAGGTGACAATTGGATACATAAATATAATGATAATTTAACAATAAGTGAAAGAAAAACACTTAAAGATTTAGAAAACAATTATAATATCATTATCAGGGCAGCGGACAAGGGTGGTGGGGTGGTGATACAAAACAGAGAAGATTATCTCAAAGAGGCTTCTAATATATTAAATGACCAAAGCACATACAAAAAATTAAACTTTGATCCCACCCTTAAATTTAAAAAGGAACTCAATATTATTTTGAAAGAAGCAAAAAATAACAACATACTTGATAATGATGAATTCAATTTCTTAACAGAAAACCACCCCACCATACCCACGTTTTATCACCTTCCCAAGGTGCATAAAACCTTAATATCTCCACCTGGTAGACCCATAATTTCTGGGATCGGATCACTAACCAATAACCTATCTGTATACATAGATCATTACTTACAGCCTGTAGTACAATCTACCAAGGCGTACCTCAGGGACACAATCCACACAATCAACACATTTGAAGGGTTAGATTGGTCGAATGACTTTCTGTGGGTATCCTGCGACGTATCGTCGCTATACACTTGTATACCGCACGACCAAGGAATCAAGGCTATTAAAGAAATACTTATTGAAGACTTCTCACCCCATCAACACCTTCAGTTTATTTTAACAGGCATTAAATTCATACTTTCACACAATTATTTCACATTCGACAAACAGTTTTATAGACAGATACAGGGCACTGCGATGGGGACCACATTTGCCCCATCGTATGCCAATCTCTACATGCATCATTTTGAGAACAATCGCATTTGGACAAATAACCCTTATCACAGTCACCTAATTCGTTATTTTCGGTATATAGATGATGTAATTATCATCTGGAGAGGAAGCGAAACACTATGGCCTAGATTTAGAGTTCGGCGGTAGCCGTCAAAACCAGCGTTAGAGGCTCCTAACGCTGGTTTTGGGCGCCCGCTGGTATTTGGAGTCAGTGATTAAAGGGTCTAACGCTCACTTTTCAGCCGCGACTTTTCCATACCGCAGATCCCCCTACGCCATTTGCGTAGCCTATCTTTTCAATGGGATCTTTCTAACGCCGGTATTTAGAGTCGTTTCTGCAGTGAGCGTTAGAGCTCTAACGACAAGATTCCAGCCGCCTGAAAATAGCAGGAGTTAAGAGCTTTCTGGCTAACGCCGGTTTATAAAGCTCTTAACTACTGTACCCTAAAGTACACTAACACCCATAAACTACCTATGTACCCCTAAACCGAGGTCCCCCCACATCGCCGCCACTCGATTAAAATTTTTAACCCCTAATCTGCCGACCGCCACCTACGTTATACTTATGTACCCCTAATCTGCTGCCCCTAACCCCGCCGACCCCTATATTATATTTATTAACCCCTAACTTGCCCCCCACAACGTCGCCGCAAGCTACTTAAAATAATTAACCCCTAATCTTCCGACCGCAAATCGCCGCCACCTACGTTATCCCTATGTACCCCTAATCTGCTGCCCCTAACATCGCCGACCCCTATGTTATATTTATTAACCCCTAATCTGCCCCCCACAACGTCGCCGACACCTGCCTACACTTATTAACCCCTAATCTGCCGAGCGGACCTGAGCGCTACTATAATAAATGTATTAACCCCTAATCCGCCTCACTAACCCTATCATAAATAGTATTAACCCCTAATCTGCCCTCCCTAACATCGCCGACACCTACCTTCAATTATTAACCCCTAATCTGCCGACCGGAGCTCACCGCTATTCTAATAAATGTATTAACCCCTAAAGCTAAGTCTAACCCTAACACTAACACCCCCCTAACTTAAATATAATTTACATCTAACGAAATAAATTAACTCTTATTAAATAACTTATTCCTATTTAAAGCTAAATACTTACCTGTAAAATAAATCCTAATATAGCTACAATATAAATTACATTTATATTATAGCTATTTTAGGATTAATATTTATTTTACAGGCAACTTTGTAATTATTTTAACCAGGTACAATAGCTATTAAATAGTTAAGAACTATTTAATAGTTACCTAGTTGAAATAATTACAAATTTACCTGTAAAATAAATCCTAACCTAAGTTATAATTAAACCTAACACTACCCTATCAATAAAATAATTAAATAAACTACCTACAATTACCTACAATTAACCTAACACTACACTATCAATAAATTAATTAAACACAATTGCTACAAATAAATACAATTAAATAAACTATCTAAAGTACAAAAAATAAAAAAGAACTAAGTTACAGAAAATAAAAAAATATTTACAAACATAAGAAAAATATTACAACAATTTTAAACTAATTACACCTACTCTAAGCCCCCTAATAAAATAACAAAGACCCCCAAAATAAAAAATTCCCTACCCTATTCTAAAATACAAAAATTACAAGCTCTTTTACCTTACCAGCCCTGAACAGGGCCCTTTGCGGGGCATGCCCCAAGAAGTTCAGCTCTTTTGCCTGTAAAAGAAAACATACAATACCCCCCCCCCAACATTACAACCCACCACCCACATACCCCTAATCTAACCCAAACCCCCCTTAAATAAACCTAACACTAATCCCCTGAAGATCTTCCTACCTTGTCTTCACCATACCAGGTTCACCGATCCGTCCTGGCTCCAAGATCTTCATCCAACCCAAGCGGGGGTTGGCGATCCATAATCCGGTGCTGAAGAGGTCCAGAAGAGGCTCCAAAGTCTTCATCCTATCCGGCAAGAAGAGGACATCCGGACCGGCAAACATCTTCTCCAAGCCGCATCTTCTATCTTCTTCCATCCGGTGCGGAGCGGGTCCATCTTGAAGCAGGCGACGCGGATCCATCCTCTTCTTCCGATGTCTCCCGACGAATGACGGTTCCTTTAAGGGACGTCATCCAAGATGGCGTCCCTCGAATTCCGATTGGCTGATAGGATTCTATCAGCCAATCGGAATTAAGGTAGGAATTTTCTGATTGGCTGATGGAATCAGCCAATCAGAATCAAGTTCAATCCGATTGGCTGATCCAATCAGCCAATCAGATTGAGCTCGCATTCTATTGGCTGTTCCGATCAGCCAATAGAATGCGAGCTCAATCTGATTGGCTGATTGGATCGGCCAATCGGATTGAACTAGATTCTGATTGGCTGATTCCATCAGCCAATCAGAAAATTCCTACCTTAATTCCGATTGGCTGATAGAATCCTATCAGCCAATCGGAATTCGAGGGACGCCATCTTGGATGACGTCCCTTAAAGGAACCGTCATTCGTCGGGAGACATCGGAAGAAGAGGATGGATCCGCGTCGCCTGCTTCAAGATGGACCCGCTCCGCACCGGATGGAAGAAGATAGAAGATGCGGCTTGGAGAAGATGTTTGCCGGTCCGGATGTCCTCTTCTTGCCGGATAGGATGAAGACTTTGGAGCCTCTTCTGGACCTCTTCAGCACCGGATTATGGATCGCCAACCCCCGCTTGGGTTGGATGAAGATCTTGGAGCCAGGACGGATCGGTGAACCTGGTATGGTGAAGACAAGGTAGGAAGATCTTCAGGGGATTAGTGTTAGGTTTATTTAAGGGGGGTTTGGGTTAGATTAGGGGTATGTGGGTGGTGGGTTGTAATGTTGGGGGGGGGGTATTGTATGTTTTCTTTTACAGGCAAAAGAGCTGAACTTCTTGGGGCATGCCCCGCAAAGGGCCCTGTTCAGGGCTGGTAAGGTAAAAGAGCTTGTAATTTTTGTATTTTAGAATAGGGTAGGGAATTTTTTATTTTGGGGGTCTTTGTTATTTTATTAGGGGGCTTAGAGTAGGTGTAATTAGTTTAAAATTGTTGTAATATTTTTCTTATGTTTGTAAATATTTTTTTATTTTCTGTAACTTAGATCTTTTTTATTTTTTGTACTTTAGCTAGTTTATTTAATTGTATTTATTTGTAGGAATTGTGTTTAATTAATTTATTGATAGTGTAGTGTTAGGTTAATTGTAGGTAATTGTAGGTAGTTTATTTAATTATTTTATTGATAGGGTAGTGTTAGGTTTAATTATAACTTAGGTTAGGATTTATTTTACAGGTAAATTTGTAATTATTTTAACTAGGTAACTATTAAATAGTTCTTAACTATTTAATAGCTATTGTACCTGGTTAAAATAATTACAAAGTTGCCTGTAAAATAAATATTAATCCGAAAATAGCTATAATATAAATGTAATTTATATTGTAGCTATATTAGGATTTATTTTACAGGTAAGTATTTAGCTTTAAATAGGAATAAGTTATTTAATAAGAGTTAATTTATTTAGTTAGATGTAAATTATATTTAAGTTAGGGGGGTGTTAGTGTTAGGGTTAGACTTAGCTTTAGGGGTTAATACATTTATTAGAATAGCGGTGAGCTCCGGTCGGCAGATTAGGGGTTAATAATTGAAGGTAGGTGTCGGCGATGTTAGGGAGGGCAGATTAGGGGTTAATACTATTTATTATAGGGTTAGTGAGGCGGATTAGGGGTTAATACATTTATTATAGTAGCGCTCAGGTCCGCTCGGCAGATTAGGGGTTAATAAGTGTAAGTAGGTGTCGGCGACGTTGTGGGGGGCAGATTAGGGGTTAATAAATATAACATAGGGGTCGGCGATGTTAGGGCAGCAGATTAGGGGTACATAGGGATAACGTAGGTGGCGGCGGTTTACGGAGCGGCAGATTAGGGGTTAAAAGTGTAATGCAGGGGTCAGCGATAGCGGGGGCGGCAGATTAGGAGTTAATAAGTGTAAGGTTAGGGGTGTTTAGACTCGGGGTACATGTTAGGGTGTTAGGTGCAGACTTAGGAGGTGTTTCCCCATAGGAAACAATGGGGCTGCGTTAGGAGCTGAACGCTGCTTTTTTGCAGGTGTTAGGTTTTTTTTCAGCTCAAACAGCCCCATTGTTTCCTATGGGAGAATCGTGCACGAGCACGTTTTTGATGCCGGCCGCGTCCGTAAGCAACTCTGGTATCGAGAGTTGCATTTGCGGTAAAAATGCTCTACGCTCCTTTTTTGGAGCCTAACGCAGCATTTGTTTGAACTCTCGATACCAGAGTTAAATTTATGGTGCGGCCAGAAAAAAACCCGCGGAGCGTTAACAGCCTTTTTACCGCCGAACTCTAAATCTAGGCCTAAGTAAGGAGTTCATAGAACACATCAACACCAATAATTATAATTTAAAATTTACATCAAAAATAGATACCAAACAAATAGAGTTTCTTGATTTAATTTTATATATCGATGAACAAAACAAGGTAGCAGTGAAGAATTTTAGAAAACCAACTGATAAGAATGGGTTCCTTAACGCAGGTAGTGGCCATTTACCCAGATGGAAGACTAACATTCCCCTGGGGCAATACCAAAGGGTAAAGAGAAACTGCACCAAAATAAGCGATTACAATCAAGAGTGCGCTCTACTAGACTCTAGATTCATTGAAAAGGGTTATTCAGTTGAGTTATTAGAACAGGCTAAAACTAAAGTTTCTCTAATGGACAGGAAAACTCTTTTACTTCCTACTGACAAGTCAAAACGAAGGAGACAATCTAACACATCAAACAATGTCAGATTTATCACAACATACAGTCAGGGCTCTAGAGAAATACAAAATATCCTAAAGAAACACTGGGGTGTGTTAAAGGCAGATCCTATACTGGGTGATGTTTTACCAGATCACCCATTGGTAACTTTCAGAAAAAATATGGATTTTAAAAACATTTTAGCACCCACAAGATTGCGTAATTCTAATAAACCTTGTATAATTAAGGATAAAACAAACTGGTTACAACAAAAACCCGGCACCTACAAATGCTGGGTATCCAGATGTGGCATGTGCCAATATGTAAATAGGGAGGTTACCTTTACCAATTCAGGGGGAGACATTACATTCAAACAGAAATATAAGAGCAACTGCAGTACCACCTATGTAGTTTACTTGCTGAAATGTAGCTGCAATTTGATTTACATAGGAAGAACCAAAAGAAGTATACGTACGAGGCTGGGAGAACATGTCAATAATATAAAAAATGGCCTCATGACACACAGTGTGCCAGAACATTTTAAACTACATCACAATTCAAATCCTGCATCCCTAAAAATCCAAGTCATAGACTGGATACCCCCCAACAAATTTCCAAACAGGCTTCTAACACTCAGACGCAGAGAATCATGGTGGATTTACCAACTAAACACCATGCAACCATCAGGTCTAAACTTAGAATTAGACCTGCAAGCTTTCATGTAGTTTCACTAAAAAACACTTTTAAAAAAAAAAAAAAAAAAAAAAAAACACACAACATCAGATTTTTAATTTTAATGTATACAACTACATATTGCTTTTAAACATTTATCTAGTTTTTAACATTTAAGGTTTTTTAACATAAAGCTCACTTTAGAATAGTCTGTACATGCAGTACAATTCATGTTCATCATTGTCCATTTTCATATCTATGTTTATATTTTAACGTTTATTTTTGCATTTAAGGTGATAACACTGAACAAATTTTATATGTTTTTCAGACATACAATAATGCAAAGCATTTTTCCTTCTTAACAAGCTCACCTGCCAATCAGTTTCACCACACTCTGACTGGCTGGTAATCAATCATGCAATTAATGGTCCCTTTTATAAAGCCGGTAGGCACCATGCTTGCAACACTTCTAATTTTTCATCTCTTGAGAAAGTCTGGGCGTTCTCAGACGAAACGCGTAGAGTTTGTTTCATAGCTGTATGTTATACTATAACACAGTTTGGATGTAAAGATACCTTTATATGCAGTTTTTATTTGTGCATTTTGTAAGTAGCCATTTGTACGTGTGCTCTTACACTGAATTAAAGAATACTACACTTGAATTGGGCTGCGCCTGTCTTTGCTTTCTTTTCACAGACTACTACCTGCTGGAGGTGTTTGGAGAATACACCCCCCTCTCTCTCAGGCAGCGCTCATCACTACAGTGACACAGGAAGCAGACCATCACTGACACCTGCAATACGCTTTCACAGTGGATCCACTTCCTGCTCAACAGAGCAACCGGCTTTCCTTCAGCTCACAGACTAAACCCAGGAACGTAAGCGCCCCTCAGCTTTTCTGTTTTATAGATACTCACATCATTATACTGTACAGCATACTTAACAGTGTATAGATACATCATTATGCTGTTAATCATACTTATCAGTGTATAGATACTCACATCATTATGCTGTACAGCATACTTATCAATGTATTGATACTCACATCATTATACTGTACAGCATACTTATGAGTGTATAGATACTCACATCATTATACTGTACAGCATACTTATCAGTGTATAGATACTCACATCATTATACTGTACAGCATACTTATCAGTGTATAGATACTCACATCATTATAATGCACAGCATATTTATCAGTGTATATATACTCATCATCATTATACTGCACAGCATACTTATCAGTGTATAGATACTCATCATCATTATACTACATAGCATACTTATCAGTGTATAGATACTCATCATCATTATATTACATAGCATACTTATCAGTGTATAGATACTCATCATCATTATACTGTACATAATATGTATCAGTGTATAGATACTTATGATCATTATACTGTACATCATACTTAGCAGTGTATAGATACTCATCATCATTATACTGCACAGCATACTTATCAGTGTATGTATACTCATCATCATTATACTGCACAGCATACTTATCAGTGTATAGATACTCATCATCATTATACTACATAGCATACTTATCAGTGTATAGATACTCATCATCATTATATTACATAGCATACTTATCAGTGTATAGATACTCACATCATTATACTGCACAGCATACTTATCAGTGTATAGATACTCACATCATTAAACTGTACAGCATACTTATCATTGTATAGATACTCACATCATTATACTGCACAACATACTTATCAGTGTATAGATACTCACATCATTATACTGGACAGCATACTTATCAGTGTATAGATACTCACATTATTATACTATACAGCATACTTATCAGTGTATAGATACTCACATCATTATACTGTACAGCATACTTATCAGTGTATAGATACTCACATCATTATGCTGTACATCACACCTATCAGTGTATAGATACTCACATAATTATGCTGCACAGCATGCGTATCAGTGTATAGATACTCACATCATTAAACTGTACAGCATACTTATCATTGTATAGATACTCACATCATTATACTGCACAGCATACTTATCACTGTATAGATACTCACATCATTATACTGGAAAGCATACTTATCAGTGTATAGATACTCACATTATTATACTGTACAGCATACTTATCAGTGTATAGATACTCACATCATTATACTGTACAGCATACTTATCAGTGTATAGATACTCACATCATTATGCTGTACATCACACCTATCAGTGTATAGATACTCACAGAATTATGCTGTTCATCACACCTATCAGTCAATAGATACTCACATCATTATGCTGTACAGCATGCTTATCATTGTATAGATACTCACATCATTATACTGTACAGCATACTTATCAGTGTATAGATACTCACATCATTATGCTGTACATCACACCTATCAGTGTATAGATACTCACAGAATTATGCTGTTCATCACACCTATCAGTCAATAGATACTCACATCATTATGCTGTACAGCATGCTTATCATTGTATAGATACTCATCATCATTATACTGCACAGCATACTTATCAGTGTATATATACTCATCATCATTATACTGCACAGCATACTTATCAGTGTATAGATACTCATCATCATTATACTACATAGCATACTTATCAGTGTATAGATACTCATCATCATTATATTACATAGCATACTTATCAGTGTATAGATACTCACATCATTATACTGCACAGCATACTTATCAGTGTATAGATACTCACATCATTAAACTGTACAGCATACTTATCATTGTATAGATACTCACATCATTATACTGCACAACATACTTATCAGTGTATAGATACTCACATCATTATACTGGACAGCATACTTATCAGTGTATAGATACTCACATTATTATACTGTACAGCATACTTATCAGTGTATAGATACTCACATCATTATGCTGTACATCACACCTATCAGTGTATAGATACTCACATAATTATGCTGCACAGCATGCGTATCAGTGTATAGATACTCACATCATTAAACTGTACAGCATACTTATCATTGTATAGATACTCACATCATTATACTGCACAGCATACTTATCACTGTATAGATACTCACATCATTATACTGGACAGCATACTTATCAGTGTATAGATACTTACATTATTATACTGTACAGCATACTTATCAGTGTATAGATACTCACATCATTATACTGTACAGCATACTTATCAGTGTATAGATACTCACATCATTATGCTGTACATCACACCTATCAGTGTATAGATACTCACAGAATTATGCTGTTCATCACACCTATCAGTCAATAGATACTCACATCATTATGCTGTACAGCATGCTTATCATTGTATAGATACTCACATCATTATACTGTACAGCATACTTATCAGTGTATAGATACTCACATCATTATACTGTACAACCAGTCTTGTCCACAGCACTATTATATTAAATTCTCTTTATTTTCTGTTTAAGTTACAGACATAAAATGCATTTTATGTCTGAAACTTAAACAGAAAATAAAGAGAATTTAATATAATAGTGCTGTGGACAAGACTGTTTGTATCATTGATGTTGGGGGACCCTGGCAGAGCCCCTGTCTTCACAAGCATTATTCTCCGGTTGGTTGCTGTACTACACAACTTGCATTGGATCATTATACTGTACAGCATACTTATCAATGTATAGCTAATCACATCATTATGCTGTACATCATACCTATCAGTGTATAGATACTCACATCATTATGCTGCACAGCATACTTATCAGTGTATAGATACTCACATCATTATACTGTACAGCATACTTATCAGTGTATAGATACTCACATCATTATACCGTACAGCATACTTATCAGTGTATACATACTCACATCATTATACTGTACAGCATACTTATCAGTGTATAGATACTCACATCATTATACTGTACAGCATACTTATCAGTGTATAGATACTCACATCATTATACTGCACAGCATACTTATCAGTGTATAGATACTCATCATCATTATACTGCACAGCATACTTATCAGTGTATAGATACTCATCATCATTATACTGCACAGCATACTTATCAGTGTATAGATGCTCACATCATTACACTGCACAGCATACGTATCAGTGTATAGATATTCATCATCATTATACTACATAGCATACTTATTAGTGTATAGATACTCACATCATTATACTGTACAGCATACTTGTCAGTGTATAGATATTCATCATCATCATTATACTACATAGCATACTTAACAGTGTATAGATACTCACATCATTATACTGTACAGCATACTTATTATTGTATAGATACTCATCATCATTATATTACATAGCATACTTATCAGTGTATAGATACTCACATTATTATACTGTACAGCATACTTATCAGTGTATAGATACTCACATCATTATACTGCACAGCATACTTATCAGTGTATAGATAATCACATCATTATACTCTACAGCATACTTATCAGTGTATAGATACTCACATCATTATACTGGACAGCATACTTATCAGTGTATAGATACTAACATCATTATACTGTACAGCATACTTATCGGTGTATAGATACTTACATCATTATACTGCATAGCATACTTATCCGTGTATACTGTAGATACTCACATCATTATTCTGTACATCATACTTATCAGGACAGTGTATAGATACTCACATCATTATGCTGTACAGCATACTTATCAGTGTATAGATACTCACATTATTATACTGCACAGCATACTTATAAGTGTATAGATACTCACATCATTATGCTGCACAGCATACTTATCAGTGTATAGATACTCACATCATTATACAGTGCAATGTATACAAAGTATAGACAAACATGTATATTATTACTATTGCTTATTACTGAGTTACCTTTTCGAGGCCCAAAGAAAGTTTTGTACCAGGGTCCTCTGTTGAGTAGGTCTGTTACTGATATATATTAGACTTGCATGGACAAAAAAAAAAACTTGTTTTAGTCAAATCTTTTGTTACAAAGAAACAAGCTTGTTTTACCTTAAAATTGTTGTTTGTGTCATTTGATTCTGAACATTTAGTTAAAATGACTGTTCTTTAACAAAATCTGTTCCCCATTACTTTCTATGGAGAACAACACATTGGGCAAAGAGACATCCAGAGCCGTAATGGAGCATGTAGGGCATGCTGGGCAGCACATGAGTAGCTGGAATACAGTATAAATAGGATGACTGCCACCACCCTACCTTTTTCGGAATCCACCGGGATGCAGTGTAGTATGCAAACCTGAAGCCTTAAAAAAAAAAAACATGCAACTGCTCGCAAGAAATAAATAAAAAACATCTAACCTTCCACAAGAAGTATAACAAAAAAAACAAACCTCCCGTATGAAGTATTAACAAACACCGAAACCGCAAACCCCTACATCACAAAATAATAAAGTAATGAACCCCTAATCCGCAAATAACCTATTTAACCCCTAAACCAACAACCCCCCACATCGCAATAAACCTAATTAACCTATTAACCCCTAAAGCGACAAACCCTCACATCGCAATAAACCTAATTAACCTATTAAGCCCTAAACCGACAAACCCCCACATCGCAATAAACCTAATTAACCTATTAACCCCTAAACCAACAAACACTCACATCGCAATAAACTTAATTAACCTATTAACTCCTAAACCGCCAACCCCCCACAATTAATTGAATTACTAAGCCCCCTAACCTAACACCCCCTAAATTAACCCCAATACTAAGTTACACTTAAATAAAACCTAACATTAAATTACAAAAGAATAATCTAAAATTACAAAAAATAAAAAAGGCTTAAATAACATAAAAAAATAAACCAAATTATGAAAAATAAAAAAAATGAAACCTAATCCCTATGAAAATAAAAAAGCCCCCCCAAAATAAAAACACCCCCTAAACTAAACTACCAATAGCCCTTAAAGGGTCTTTGTAGGGCATTGCTCTAAGTTAAACAGCTCTTTTAAATTTAAAAATTACAAAATCCCTCCTAACAATAAATCCCCCCACCCACCAAAGCCCCAAAATAAAAAAAACTAACAATTACAAAATCCCTCCTAACAATATTTATTGGGGTACCTTGCATTCCTTTTGACGGAAATTTTGAAATCAGCCAATAGGATGAGAGCTACTTAAATCTTACTGGCTGATTTGAACAGCCAATAGGATTTCAGTAGCTCTTACCCTATTGGCTGATTTCAAAATTTTAGCCAATTGGAATGCATGGTACCCCAAATTGATTGCAGTATTTTGCATTCAATCTAGAGTGTATAACGGACATCGGATGAAGAGGAGCCTCCATGCCGCTAAGGACCGCCGCCACCAAGGACCGCCGCCGTTGAGGACCGCCACTGAGGTTTCCCGCATTGGGGAAGACAGCTCCGCACCTCCACTCTGTGCCACCTTCGTTCCGGATGAAGATAGAAGATGCTGCCTGGAAGAAGACCTTCTCTGCCGGACTTCAGGAATGGTGATTACCTATTTGGGGCTTAGTCTTAGGCTTTTTTTTTTGGTGTGGCTTTTTATTTTTTATATTTGAGTGTTTTGGGCTGGAAAAGTGCTAATTGCCCTTTTAAGGGCAGTATAAGAGCTGAATGCCCCTTTAAGGGCAATGCCCACACAAATGCCCCTTTAGGGGCAATGGGTAGTTTAGTTTTTTTTTATTTTGGTGGGTGGGGGATTTTATTGTTAGAGGATAATTGGTAATTTTTTTAGGTAAAAGGGCTATTTAGCTTAGGGCAATGCCCTACAAAAGCCCTTTTAAGGGCTATTGATAGTTTAGTATTAGATTAGGGGGTGTTTTTATTTTTGGGGGGATTTTTTATAGGGGTATTAGTTTAGGTTTAATTGTTTATTTTGGATAGCCTTGTATAATTTTTTTCTGTAATTTTACATTTTGTATTTTGTGTAATTTTAACTTTGGTGTTTGTAGTTTTTTTTTTTTTAATAGACTTCCTTCTGGGCAGTCTTATCGCCTAGTACATATATAACTAGTAGAAGAAAGTTGTACCCACTGCTGTGTTGCTGGCTGTCAGATAGGTCAGTCAGCTCAAGGAAGATGCAGTACAAAAAGGCTTTGTATAATAACGTGATTTATTTAGTCAATTTTTTTCCTTAAAGGGACAATGAACCCAAATTTTTTCTTTTGCGATTCAGATAGAGCATGACATTTTAAGCAACTTTGTAATTTACTCCTATTATCAAATGTTCCTTATTCTCTTGCGGCTAGATTTAGAGTTTTGTCGGTAACGACCCGCGTAGCTAACGCTGGCTTTTTTCTGGCTGCACCTTTAAAATAACTCTGGTATTGAGAGTCCACAGAATGGCTGCGTTAGGCTCCAAAAAAGGAGCGTAGAGCATATTTAACGCAACTTCAACTCTCGATACCAGAGTTGCTTACGGACACGGCCAGCCTCAAAAACGTGCTCGTGCACGGTTCCCCCATAGAAAACAATGGGGCTGTTTGAGCTGAAAAAAAACTAACACCTGCAAAAAAGCCGCGTTCAGCTCCTAACGCAGCCCCATTGTTGTCTATGGGGAATAAGGGTAAAGGGTTAACTGCGCAAAAAAGAAAAAACCTATTAAGCCTGTGGTGATTAAGAGGAAACTCCCAACCTCTAATGATAAAGTGAGATAAAGAGAATAATATGGATTCTAAGGAGAAACCATAGTATTAAAAAAAAAAAAAAAAACAGGCGCTGTACAGCTTAAAATAGATAAATTATATATATTAACTTGTGAGCATATAACGCCAAATATATGTGCAAAAAAATGACACCTGGTGCAAATTGGAACAACCAAAAAAGTGCTGGCGACAATAAAATATAAAATATATAAATTTAATTACATAAGTGGAACAAATATACTGTATATTGCAAACAATAGCGCTGATCAGGCGCAGTATTGAAGTGTAGTATACAAATAGCGACAATGTGATAAAATATACAATACAAATGTGACAATTGGAAAGTGTGATTGATTCCCAAATATGATTCGCTGTGATGGTTCTTGAATAAGCCCAGATTTTGAAAGAGGATTTTGAAGGATGATATTGATCTTCAATGAGAGCTGGAACGAGATGAGGAAGACCAATAAAACGACAGAAAAGCCAACAATATAAGGTTTTCACTTTTACTTACACCGGAAATCGGTGGTTGAATCCTATATGTTCCTCTCAGTGGCGTGAAACTCCAAACAGCAGGGTGCAGAAAGAATCAACCCAGCAAGGAAGAATGCAAACAACTTTACACAGGTAACTGGGACGCTGCACCTACGGAGGCCGGAGAGGGGAAAAAACAGAACAGAGCAGAGCAACGCGTTTCAACCCGTACACAGGGTCTTTTTCAAGCTCCCAACAATAGGTAAGTATGCTATATATAGCCGATACAATTGGACTATTGGTTAATTTGCTTCAATGGGCGTGTATATTCGGAAATCTTTTGCCAACCATTTTATTCATATATCGCAGTTAATTCAATGTTGTAACGTGTGTTTAAAAAACAACCTCATGTACATATATACACGTTTTTATAAAAATGCACAATTCTGGTTGTATCCAATCCGCATCAAGGGCTCATATGAAAAAGACGCATCATGCTCAATGTAAAAATTTCTATTGCCAGAAGCTGGATACTGCATTGAGAGATCGCCAAAATCAGGCACAAAAATAAAATATATATACAGAAAATATATAAAAAATATATAAAAAATATATAAAAATTATGTGGAATATATAAAAATATTTAGATTTAAAAATGTATGAATACAAATATATAAAAAAAAATATATTCATGATGATGAAAAAGATAAATTTAGAGGGAGAACAGCAGATAACCCCAGAAAGATAAAAATACATTTATATATATATATATATATATATATATATATATATATATATATATATATATATATATATATATATATATATATATATATATAAAATAGGGGGTCAGTCGTATAAGAAGCAGCCAATATCAAAATCGACATTCAGACCTAGGGGTTGTAAAGTTTTTATGTCAAAGATCCATTTGCTTTCTCTTTTTAGAAGATCATTAATTATATTTCCTCCTCTCCATTTCTTTTTAACTTTCTCTATTCCTAAAAAAGAGAAGTGGCTTAGATTTCCATTATTACAAATGCCAAAGTGTTTAGCAATAGGTAGATCTTTATTTCTTTTTAGTGTGAAATTTTCAATAGACCACATATGTTCCCTAATACGCGTGCGTAGGGGTCTGGAGGTCTCACCTGTATATTGCAAACCACATTTGCACTGGATAATGTAAATAATATTACTATCCGAGCATCTAATAAGATCTTTTATCTTGTATATTTTTCCTGTTACATTTGATTTAAATTCTCTACATTTACTTGAGTGCTCGCAAGACTTACAAGTTAAACAAGGATAGAAACCAAAAAGACTATTTCCTTTTATGTCAAGTTGGTTATCACTATTAACAGAACTTTTTGTGCTATGTGTGGGTGCCAAAATGGTCTTAAGATTTTTAGCTTTTTTCTACACTATTTGTGGTCTTGATGGGAGAGCCGGGCCTAATATTTCATCATTTTTCAGTAGCTTCCAGTGCTTATTCAGAATTTTTTCTAACAGATTTTTATTATGGCTATAATTTGTAATGAACGGAATAAATGTCTGTTCATTCCCCTCTTTAACCTTATTGGAAGTGTATGTAGTTTGTTTACGTTTGGGGATTAGTAAGGAATTTCTGTCAACTACTCAGACCTCATTAAGAATTTTATCTATATCACTTTCCCTATATCCTCTCTCTATAAATTTTTGTTTGACCAAACCTGACTGGTTTTCAAAATCTGTCAGGTTTGTGCAGTTTTTGCGAATATGCAAAAACTGCCCTTTGGGGATATTGTCCAACCACTTTTTGTGATGGCAACTTGTATAATGTATGTAGCTATTCGCATCAACCTTTTTGAAAAAGGTTCTAGCATTTAATTCATTATCTTTAACAAAAATTTCCAAGTCAAGAAAGTTAATAATGGTTTTGTCATGTATATGGGTAAATTTAAGATTAATCTCATTGGTATTCATATCTTCAACAAATCTATCTAATGATAGACAGTCTCCTCGCCAAATAATTAAAATATCGTCAATATATCTTTTGAAGGACACCAGGCCTGCCCCAAGTGGGTGATTGGGTAAAAATTGGTATTCCCAATAACCCATAAATAGATTGGCATAACTTGGGGCAAACCTGGTGCCCATCACTGTACCTCTCTCCTGATTATAAAAGTGTCCTTCATAGAAAAAGAAATTATGTGTCAAAATGAACTCAATAGCTTCTAAAATAAATGTCTTTGTTCATAATTCATAGATATATCTTGTTCTAAATAAAAATTAATAGCTTTTAATCCATCTTTATGATTGATACACGTATATAGAGATGCAACATCACAGGATGCTAGCAGATAATCAACCTGCCATGATACACCCCCAATAAGATTCAATACATCTGCTGAGTCCTTTAAAAAGGATGGAAGTAGTTTTACATACTTTTGCAAAAAGACATCTAAATATTCAGATAAATTGGCTGCTAGGGAACCTAAGCCTGAAATGATTGGCCTGCCTGGGGGGTCTATCATACTTTTATGTATTTTGGGCAGGCAGTATAGCAGAGAAATTCTCGGGTATTTAGGGAGAAGGTATTCACGTTCTTTTACATTTAGAATTCCTTCCTCTTTAGCCTTATTAAGAATAGATGTTAAACTTAATTTATATTTCTCTGTAGGATCAGACTGTAGTTTTTTATAAGTCAGTTCATCTGTGACTATATCATTACACATTTTCTGATAATTGCAACTATCCATAACCACAATCCCTGTCTATGGGGAAACACTTCCTACGTCTGCACCTAACATCCTAACATGTACCCCGAGTCTAAACACTCCTAACCTTACACTTATTAACCCCTATTCTGCCGCCCCCGCTATCGCTGACCCCTGAATATTATTTTTAACCCCTAATCTGCCGCTCCGTAAACCGCCGCTACTTACATTATCCCTATGTACCCCTAATCTGCTGCCCCTTACACCGCCGACCCCTATATTATATTTATTAACCCCTAATCTGCCCCCCACAACGTCGCCTCCACCTGCCTACACTTATTAACCCCTAATCTGCCGACCGGACCGCACCGCTATTATAATAAAGTTATTAACCCCTAATCCGCCACACTCCCGCCTCAATAACCCTATAATAAATAGTATTAACCCCTAATCTGCCCTCCCTAACATCGCCGACACCTAACTTCAAACATTAACCCCTAATCTGCCGACTGGAGCTCACCGCTATTCTAATAAATGTATTAACCCCTAAAGCTAAGTCTAACCCTAACACTAACACCCCCCTAAATTAAATATAATTTTAATCTAACGAAATTAATTAACTCTTATTAAATAAATTATTCCTATTTAAAGCTAAATACTTACCTGTAAAATAAATCCTAATATAGCTACAATATAAATTATAATTATATTATAGCTATTTTAGGATTTATATTTATTTTACAGGTAACTTTGTATTTATTTTAACCAGGTACAATAGCTATTAAATAGTTAAGAACTATTTAATAGCTAAAATAGTTAAAATAATTACAAAATTACCTGTAAAATAAATCCTAACCTAAGTTACAATTAAACCTAACACTACACTATCAATAAATTAATTAAATAAAATACCAACAATTACCTACAATTAAACCTAACACTACACTATCAATAAATTATTTAAATACAATATCTACAAATAAATACAATGAAATAAACTAACTAAAGTACAAAAAATAAAAAAATATTTACAAACATTAGAAAAATATTACAACAATTTTAAACTAATTACACCTACTCTAAGCCCCCTAATAAAATAACAAAGCCCCCCAAAATAAAAAAATGCCCTACCCTATTTTAAATTACAAAAGTTCAAAGCTGTTTTACCTTACCAGCCCTGAACAGGGCCCTTTGCGGGGCATGCCCCAAAGAATTCAGCTCTTTTGCCTGTAAAAAGAAACATACAATACCCCCCCAACATTACAACCCACCACCCACATACCCCTAATCTAACCCAAACCCCCCTTAAATAAACCTAACACTAAGCCCCTGAAGATCTTCCTACCTTATCTTCACCCTGCCAGGTTCACCAATCCATTCAGATTCAGCCAATCGGAATTAAGGTAGGAATATTCTGATTGGCTGATGGAATCAGCCAATCAGAATCAAGTTCAATCCGATTGGCTGATCTAATCAGCCAATCGGATTGAACTTGATTCTGATTGGCTGATTCCATCAGCCAATCAGAATATTCCTACCTTAATTCCGATTGGCTGATAGAATCCTATCAGCCAATCGGAATTCGAGGGACGCCATCTTGGATGACGTCCCTTAAAGGAACCATCATTCGTCGGGAAGTCGTTGTCGGAAGAAGATGGGTCCGCGGTGGAGGTCTTCAAGATGGAGCCGGTACTCATCGGATGAAGATAGAAGATGCCGCTTGGAAGAAGATGGTTGCCGGTCCGGATCTACTCTTCTTCCCGGATAGGATGAAGACTTTGGAGCCTCTTCTGGACTTCTTCAGCCGTCGAATGATGGATGTCTAGCCCCCGCTTGGGTTTAGATGAAGATATCGGAGCCAGGATGGATCGGTGTGATACCCGGTGAGGTGAAGACAAGGTAGGAAGATCTTCAGGGGCTTAGTGTTAGGTTTATTTAAGGGGGGTTTGGGTTAGATTAGGGGTATGTGGGTGGTGGGTTGTAATGTTGGGGGGGTTATTGTATGTGTTTTTTTTAAAAAAAAAGAAAAAGAGCTGAATTTCTTGGGGCATGCCCCGCAAAGGGCCCTGTTCAGGGCTGGTAAGGTAAAAGAGCTTTGAACTTTTGTAATTTAGAATAGGGTAGGGCATTTTTTATTTTGGGGGGCTTTGTTATTTTATTAGGGGGCTTAGAGTAGGTTTAATTAGTTTAAAATTGTTGTAATATTTTTCTTATGTTTGTAAATATTTTTTTATTTTTTGTAACTTAGTTCTTTTTTATTTTTTGTACTTTAGTTAGTTTATTTCATTGTAGTTATTTGTAGGTATTGTATTTAATTAATTTATTGATAGTGTAGTGTTAGGTTTAATTGTAGGTAATTGTAGGTATTTTATTTAATTTATTTATTGATCGTGTAGTGTTAGGTTTAATTGTAACTTAGGTTAGGATTTATTTTACAGGTAATTTTGTAATTATTTTAACTATTTTAGCTATTAAATAGTTCTTAACTATTTAATAGCTATTGTACCTGGTTAAAATAAATACAAAGTTACCTGTAAAATAAATATAAATTCTAAAATAGCTATAATATAATTATGATTTATATTGTAGCTATATTAGGGTTTATTTTACAGGTAAGTATTTAGTTTTAAATAGGAATAGTTTATTTAATAAGAGTTAATTTATTTCGTTAGATTTAAATTATATTTAACTTAGGGGGGTGTTAGTGTTAGGGTTAGACTTAGCTTTAGGGGTTAATACATTTATTAGAATAGCGGCAAGATTCGGTCGGCAGATTAGGGGTTAATAATTGAAGTTAGGTGTCGGCGATGTTAGGGAGGGCAGATTAGGGGTTAATAAATATAATATAGGGGTCGGCGGTGTTAGGGGCAGCAGATTAGGGGTACATAGCTATAATGTAGCTGGCGGCGGCGTGCGGTCGGCAGATTAGGGGTTAATTATTGTAGGTAGCTGGCGGCGACGTTGTGGGGGGCAGATTAGGGGTGAATAAATATAATATAGGGGTCGGCGGTGTTAGGGGCAGCAGATTAGGGGTACATAAGGATAACGTAGGTGGCGGTCAGCAGATTAGGGGTTAAAAAAAATTAATTGAGTGTCGGCGATGTGGGGGGGCCTCGGTTTAGGGGTACATAGGTAGTTTATGGGTGTTAGTGTACTTTAGAGCATAGTAGTTAAGAGCTTTATAAACCGGCGTTAGCCCAGAAAGCTCTTAACTACTGACTTTTTTCTGCGACTGGAGTTTTGTCGTTAGAATTCTAACGCTCACTTCAGCCACGACTCTAAATACCGGAGTTAGAAAGATCCCATTGAAAAGATAGGATACGCAATTGATGTAAGGGGATCTGTGGTATGGAAAAGTCGCGGCTGAAAAGTGAGCGTTAGACCCTTTTTTGACTGACTCCAAATACCGGCGGTAGCCTAAAACCAGCGTTAGGAGCCTCTAACGCTGGTTTTCACGGCTACCGCCAAACTCCAAATCTAGGCCTTGGTATCTTTATTTGAAATGCAAGAATGTAAGTTTAGATGCCGGCCCATTTTTTGGTGAACAACCTAGGTTGTCCTTGCTGATTGGTGGATAAATTCCTCCACCAATCAAAAACTGCTGTCCAGAGTACTGAACCAAGAAAAAAGCTTAGGTGCCGTCTTTTTTTTTTTTATAAACTTTATTGAAAAAGAAAAAGTAATGATACAAATGTTTAGGAGGCGCAGCTCCTATACTTCACATTTACAATACAGGCAAATTCCATTGTTGAAATAATACAGACAGTTACTTTCACAAATACTTCTATCTAACCTAAGATAAATTCTAGACATGTGCATGGTGAAAAAATTTGGTTCGGTTCGGATAGATTCAGAATTTTTCAAAGTTCGGTTCGATTCGAATTCGTAAAATTTTGAATCGATTCGTTTCGGATTCATTTCGGATTCATTCGGATTCCAAGAAATTCAGCTGGATTTGGTTCGATTCGGTTCAATTCGGTTCAGAAATTCGGCAATTCGGTAAGTGTTAGGTGGGATTAGACTAGTATTATTCTGTATATTAGGTGTTAACCTAACATACTGTATAATACTAGTGTAATCCCAATGGCCATCTGAATTTACGAATCGATTCAATTCAGTTCGATTCGGAAAATTCGGCAACATTTTAATTCGGAAATTCGGTTCGATCCGAATTGCCGAATTTTCAGAATTTTCTGAATTTCCGAATCGAACCGAACCGAATCGCACATGTCTAATAAATTCTTATATGTTTGCATGATCATTTGTGCCAAGATATCTTCCATTCCTCCTATACATGTTAATGACTCAGCCCTTTCTATGAACACAAGGCCTGATCTATAGGAGTAATTGTATATCTACTTGGACTTCAGAGCCCGTTTATCTGTTTGGTGTCTGTCCTCTATTGTTTATGGCAATTTGAAGAGAGTTCTCAACCTCTGCGGAGTGGAGTTTATTAAATGATACAGGAGATGTGTTTATTGGTTTACATTAATACTCAAAATTTCAGGTAGTATGAAAACTCCTGATTCCCTTTTGAGTCCCATAAATTAATCTAACTTAACCTTACTTTAAAGGGAGCCTGAAGAGGGAGACTCATAAAGAGAGGGGCTACGGGGGAGGGGGGGTGGAAAAATAAAAAAAAATAAAAAAAAAAATAAAAATAAAGGGAAGATACGGAAGCAATGAAACTAGTAACGTGTAACTGAGGGAGAAGACACATCAATCCCTTTTGAGAGCTATTGGTTCAAAAACCATGATCTGGAAAGAGAGCCCAGCTCTATTTGACGTTGTACCCATGCTGAAGATTCATATTGAATCACCGCTTGTCTTTGCATCTCTAGGGGAAGTGAATAGATATATTTCTTCCATTTACTGAAAAATCTAGCTATCATTTTTGAATTATTAACTTTTACCTGACACTGTTCCATCACCATTTGGTACTGCACTTCTTTTAAGAAATCTGTAAACCTAGGTGAGTTGTGACTTTTCCATTTTTTTAAGATTATATTACGGGCCATCAAAATAAGTAAGTTGATAAATCTATTGTTGGATAGGGCGACCGAATATTTACAAAGAAACAGTACTTGGTGTGGAGTCACTTTAAACTTTGTCCCCGTTATTTTGCATACCCAAAAGTTTATCTTTTGCCAGAATTGGAATATTTTGGGGCATTCCCAGAAGCAGTGTACAAAATCTGTCTGATCTTAACAGCATTTGGGGCAATTCATATTTTCAAAACTCCATTTTGCCAGTCTAGCAGGCGTTAAATATGCCCTATTTAATAATTGCTAATTTTATTTTTTATTTATTTTTATTTAATAATTGCGTTTAAGCGCAGTATAAGAGCTGAATGCCCTTTTAAGGGCAATGCCCACACAAATGCCCCTTTAGAGGCAATGGGTAGTTTAGTTTTTTTTTTTTTATTTTGGGGGGTTTGATGGGTGGGGGATTTTATTGTTAAGGGGTAATTGGTAATTTGTTTAGGTAAAAGGGCTATTTAACTTAGGGCAATGCCCTACAAAAGCCCTTTTAAGGGATATTGATAGTTTAGTATTAGATTAGGGGGTGTTTTTATTTTTGGGGGGATTTTTTATAGGGGTATTAGTTTAGGTTTAATTTTTTTATTTTGGATAGCCTTGTTTATTTTTTTTCTGTAATTTTACATTTTGTATTTTGTGTAATTTTAACTTTGGGGTTTGTAGTTTTTTTTTTTTTAATAGACTTCCTTCTGGGCAGTCTTATCGCCTAGTACATATATAACTAGTAGAAGAAAGTTGTACCCACTGCTGTGTTGCTGGCTGCAAAGTTGGCATTTGGTCAGTGTATGCTCACACTTCTAGGACACAGTCAGATAGGTCAGTCAGCTCAAGGAAGATGCAGTACAAAAAGGCTTTGTATAATAACGTGATTTATTTAGTCAATTTTTTTTCCTTAAAGGGACACTGAACCCAAATTTTTTCTTTTGTGATTCAGATAGAGCATGACATTTTAAGCAACTTTGTAATTTACTCCTATTATCAAATGTTCCTTATTCTCTTGGTATCTTTATTTGAAATGCAAGAATGTAAGTTTAGCTGCCGGCCCATTTTTTGGTGAATAACCTAGGTTGTCCTTGCTGATTGGTGGATAAATTCCTCCACCAATCAAAAACTGCTGTCCAGAGTGCTGAACCAAGAGAAAAGCTTAGGTGCCGTCTTTTTTATATAAAGATAGCAAGAGAACGAAGAAACATTTATAATAGGAGTAAATTAGAAAGTTGCTTAAAATTGCATGTTCAATCTGAATCACAAAAGAAAAAATTTGGGTTCAGTGTCCCTTTAATATATCAAGGATGCATGCATAAATGCCAAGAAGCCTGCTATGCTCTCAAAAATGTACCATAGAAGACAAAATAAATCTATTATATAAATAAACTAAATAAAGACACAAGCCAGATTATAAATTGTACAGTATTTAGCACTTTCGCTCGCATGCAAACATTGCCAGAAGTAAAATTTTAACACATCCGGGTTATCACGGGTATTGCAGCTTGAAAGTAAAATGTTTGCATGCGAGCAAAAGCAGTGTGACTCTCCCTATAGGCTTCAATGGACTGCGCAAACTGGAAAGCAAAACACTAACTCTTATCGCTTGCACGCTAAACTGACATGCATTAGACCAACCACACTAACCGAAGGTAGTTATAAATATTTTTCATTCCAATGTTTTCCATATGGAAGAAAATGTTATATATATATATATATATATATATATATATATATACTGTATATATATATATATATATATATATATATATATATATATATATATATATATATATATATATATATACAGCTCTGGAACAAATTAAGTTTCACTGGTTTTACTATTTATAGGTGGGTGTTTGAGTAAAATGAACATATTTGTTTTATCGTATACACTACTGACAACATTTCTCCCAAATTGCAAATAAAAAATATTGTAATTTAGAGCATTTATTTACAGAAAATGTCAACTGGTCAAAATAACAAAAAAAGATGCAATGCTAATGTTTCAACTTAGGAATAGTTCAGAAATCAATATTTGGTGGAATAAACTGATTATCAAACACAGCTTTCATGAGTCTTGGCATTGTCTATACCAGTCTTTTACATTGCGGTTTGGTGACTTTATGCCACTCCTGGCACAAAAATTTAAGCATATCAGCTTTATATGATGACTTGTGATCATCTAGCTTCCTCTTGGTCACATCCCAGAGGTTTTCGAAGGTGTTAAGGTCAGGAGATTGTGCTGGCCATGACAGATTCTTGATCTGGTCGTCCTCCATCCACACCTTGATTGACCTGTGTTTGTGGCATAGAGCATTGTCCTGCTGAAAAAAACAATATTCAGAGTTGGGAAACATTCTCAGAGCAGAAGGAAGCATCTTTTCTTCCAGGATAACCTTGTACATGGCTTGATTCATAAGTACTTCACAAAGATGAATCTGCCAGATTCCAGCCTTGCTGAAACCAGGTCAATTTTAAGCTTTGCCCAAAAGCTGGACATCTAATGGTTACATGGAGACCTGAAGAGGCCTACAAGCCACAGTGTCTTGATCCCCTGGGAAATGAGATGGAGAATTGGTAATGATCTTGGGGGTGCGTCAGCAAGGCTAGAATTAGGCAGATTTATTTTTGTGAAGGTTGCATAAATTATGCAATGTACAAGGTTTTCCTGACGAAAACTTGCTTTCTACTGCTCTTACAATGCTCCCCAACTCTTTACAATTGTTTTTTATAGCAGGACATTCCTCCATGCCATACAGAAAGGTCACTCAAGGTCTAGATGGAGGACCATCAGATTAAGACCCTGTCATGGCCAGCCATGTTTCCAGACCTGAACCCCATTGAAAACCTCTGGAATGTGATCAAATGGAAGGTGGATGGTCACAAGCCATTAAACAAAGCTGAGCTGCTTGAATTTTTGCGCCAGGAGTATTTATTTCTAAAATATTTTACCAGGAAGGATACATTGAGATTTCTCTCTTTTTCAAATATGTCCTGGGTCCACAAAACATTGTATTGATACAATAGGGTACAATAAAATACACAAACAATATTAATACATAATATATGCAAAATTTAACATAGAACAGGTAGGAAATATATAATCAACCATGACAGGTGCATTCTGTTTTGAGATATGCAAAGAGGGATCTCTTAAAGGATTTTAGGCTTGGGGAAGTTTTTAAAGTGTGCGGAGGTCGTTCCATAATTGTGGTGCTCTGTAGGAAAAGGAGGATCGAGCTGCTTTCTTTTTGTATGGAGGCAAACTAAATAATGTGCTGGTACTGGATCAGAGGTTATGGGTAGCATAAAGACACCCAACAGCAATATGAAAGACCGGTGTAGAGCATGCCAAGATGCATAAAAGCTGTGATTATCCCACCAAATATTGATTTCTGAACTCTGCCTAAAAAAAAGATAGTATTGCATTGTTTAAAAATGAATATGAACTTGTTTTCTTTGCATTATTTGAAGTCTGAAAACACAGCCTCTGATTTGTTATTTTGATCAGGTGTCATTTTCTGCAAATAAATGCTCTAAATGACAATATTTTTATTGGAATTTGTGAGAAATGTTTGTGTGTGTGTGTGTATATATATATATATATATATATATATATATATATATATAGATATATATATATATATATATATATATATATATCCTCTGATGAAGAAGGAGCTAAAATTAGCGACTCCCTTCGAAACACGTAAGGTTACACCAGGGCTAACATAAGAAGCCCTTTTTTTCTGTCGGACTTTTACTCTCAGACACTTTGTTACCCGGCCTTGATTTGAGCTGTGACCGGCCGGTACCACCATCTCTTGGTTTACAAACTTTGTTACAATTAGGAGAAACAGATACACCATTTTTCTCGCCTCTTTCAATTGTTGGATGATATGCTTTAAAGTTACCTCATAATCATTGGGGGGTTTTATTGTAAGTTTTCATTTGGCTGACATATGTTTATATGCACTTAATAAAAAAACAATATCACACTATGTTTTGCCATCTTCTCTTCCTTGTATGATACCGAGCAATCCGTTGGGGTGAATATCCACACAAAAGAGCCTGCATCAAAGAGTCTTTGCCTTCTTTTGGGGACGACTGCCATATTCCAGATTGGGTGGATATCGGTCTGAAGATATTAGAGGCGGAGTTAAATATACTAAACAGAACCTCCAGGCAGATCAACACTACCCTGTGAGCACCACCTGTATCACGCTCTACACTTACCTCATAGGATTGAGGGTGTATCCTGTAAGTAGCAAAACTAACGATAGTGAACACACACCGCTGTGACTATTACCAAATTGCCAAAAGACTCTTGCTTTTCTGTGAATTCGGAGACTATATATTTCACTAAAGGATTGTGGAAAGAACACCTTGAATGCTATTTGTGTCTTTGCATACATTGCTACGCGAACTTCTCATTTTGCTTACTTGTTTATACATAACTTACTATTGTTTTTGAGGAGGCACACAAACAGGCGCAGTATCCCTTCCAGTACTCCTTCTCATACCTATATATATATATATATATATATATATATATATATATATATATATATATAAGACACACTCTGCAAGCCCGCATCTCCAGACCCAAAAGAAAGAATATATGTTTATATGTACGTGTATATATTTTTATTTATATATATATATAATCCTTGAAAAGTAAATGCACTCACAGGTCTTCTCAATCCAAGTGAAACCAAAGGTTTGTTTTATTGATGTAACGTTTTCAGGGATATCTTCCCCTTCATCAGCATAACATAAAAGTGAAAATGTGTTCAATTTATACATACATACACAATTCAAAAATAATTAAACAAGCAATACCTGTGTGTAATCAGTGAATTCAAAACCTGTAGGCATTGAGTTGGAACGCACGTCTTGCGTTCCATTCAGAGTGAAAAAACAGAAGTACTATGTATCTAAGCACTATAGGTGTGAGAATGTCAAAATAATATATTATCTGATTTTGACATATTACATTTTCAAATATTCAAATGTGATCTAGCCTTTAGCATCAATCTTATCTTAATTCCAATAAGCCGCTTCAAACAGTGAATCAACCTATGCTTTTTCATTACTAACATTGTGATACATGTGAAAAGATACAAAAAGTAATATCAACTTAACGCATTAATCACGCATCAGATAATATGTTATTTTGACATTCTCACACCGGTAGTGCTTAGATACATAGTACTTCCGTTTTTTCACTCTGAATGGAACGCAAGACGTGCATTCCAGCTCAATGCATACAGGTTTTGAATTCACTGATTACACACAGGTATTGCTTGTTTAATTATTTTTGAATTGTGTATGTATGTATAAATTTAACACATTTTCACTTTTATGTTATGCTGATGAAGGGGAAGATATCCCTGAAAACGTTACATCAATAAAACAAACTTTTGGTTTCACTTGGATTGAGAAGACCTGTGAGTGCATTTACTTTTCAAGGATTATATTGTTTATTCTTGCACCCAGGCGGATGTCCCTAGGAGGGTAAACACAGCTAGATGGACGGTATTTAAGTATTTTATGTTTGTGTACCCCCGTTGCTAAATCAGTGTGTTTCAGTGTCACACAGGCTGCAAACTTTATTCATTTGAATTCTACTGACTTCAAATTTCTTTGAGCTAAACCATAACTGTTTTGGGACTTGTGGCTTAATCGTTTGGGAGAATTCTCTTTGTTTTTGGTCATCTATAGCATGGATCCAGCACCTTTACCCGTAACAGCATTACCCCCTCCGGGGCCCCCCACCACCCTCCATATTGATGTGGACTCTGGTACACAGAACCTGGTGTCACAGATCGGCACAGTCTCCTATACATATGAGGATGCAGCCAGAATCCTATTTGCACCCATCAACAGAACCACTGCTGAGACCCCTGTGAATCTATATCATAATTTGTTAAAACTTAAGGAACGGTAGGTAGATCTCCTATTACATGGCACTTATCTATCTGAGTACCATAGGCTAAATCATATACCTAGGGGCTTTAGAGTCAGAAATATAGGGAGAGATAATAGGGAGAGATAATCCGGAGTTCCGAAAAAAATGGTGCCATATATTAAACAAATGTTCTCTAGACCTGGTACTGCTGGTTATAGAGTAAGTAACGACCATCCTGGTCAAGGTTAGGGTGGAGATAGTCAGCTTTGAACAGACACATAATGACACCCTTTCTAGAGACCAACAAGAGAATTGGTTACAAAAGCTTAACCAACAGATTGAAAAATATAGATCAGATCTGATAACATTTAAGAACAAGAAATTAGACACCGTTAGTGCTGATTACACACATGGAAGAGTCTATAAATGGCTCAACAGTGCTACAGAGAGGAGAACCAGGAGGGCACAGAGAACTAGAAGGGTGCAATTTACAACTATTGATACCAGTGGCGCAGAATCATCTGACACAAATAGGAGCATGACACAAGGTTCACAGCTATCCCCTATGGGGTACAACACACAATCTACACACGACACCTCATATATGCACCGTGGCCACTCAACCCCTGATCATTTTTTAGGGGTAACCACCCGATCACGAGGGGAGGGTGGGGGCAGAGAAAACGCAGACCACATATCAGGAGGGCCGGCGGGCAGGTACAGACCATCCCGCCGCAGTCGGCGGGGGATGTAGTTATTAACCTTAGCCACCACACTTTAACTCCGATTGAAAGACAGACTCTTAATAAGGGTCTGTCATTTGTACCTAGCCAGTCCATTTCTGAATTAGACCTGAAAATTGATTTATATAAACTTCATAGGACTATAAAGATTAAGGAGCACTTTCAACATCTTCCAGAAAGGGAGGTAGACAACAGTCCCACACAACGGTGCAAAAAATCAAGCACTTTCGAACCCCAAAATAGTAGTGCTAGCACCAAGACTTTCATGAGATTAATCACACAGGACATGGAATCTGAGAGAACACACAAGGTATGGAAACATAATCTATCTGAAGATGAGAGAAAAGCTATTCGCTCATTGCAGGATGACCACTCTCTAGTCATCCGCCCTGCTGATAAGGGCGGGGCCATCGTATTGATGGATTATATAGACTACAGAGCAGACATTCTGCAACAGCTGGCGGATCTCAACACATATGTACCTCTGACACATGACCCCACAAGTAGGTTTAAACAGGAACTAGACAGCATCCTGGAATTGGGCTTTGAACAGGGACATATATCAAATCAGATATTTGAGTTTTTTACTACACTACATCCTAAAATCCCGATTTTATATACAATTCCTAAAATACATAAAACTTTGGACAAGCCCCCGAGGCGACCCATCGTCTCGGCCATTCAATCTCTGACACAACCCGTAGCCCAATATATTGACATTTTACTACAGCCCACTGTGAGGAGTACACAAATGTATATCCTGGACACCACAGACCTGATCCGCAAGATGGGGGAGGTGGCGGTGGAGGCTGGGGACATCCTTGTTACTCTGGATGTCAACAGCCTCTACACCATTATCCCTCATCAGGCGGGCCTAGCTGCAGTTAAGGAACATGTCACTAATAGCATGACTTATGAGGGCCCCGCGGTTGAGTACTTGCTGACTCTGTTGGAATATTGTCTTAATCGAAATTACTTTAGATTTGAGAGTGATTTTTACCTACAGGTAGCGGGGACGGCGATGGGGTCTAATATGGCCCCACCATACGCCAATATCTACATGTCCCAATTTGAAGATGAGTATTTGTGGTGTACTGTCACATCTTCTATCACTTTTTACGTCCGGTACATTGACGATGTCTTTCTGGTCTGGCGGGGGGGGGGGGGGGGGACAGCGGACACTTATGGAGTGGTTTGACAAATTCAATAATACAGACACACCGGTAAGGTAAGGTTTACCTTAAACGGTAAGGTTTAAAATGACACACAGTGAGTAGGAAGATACACTTCCTAGATTTGAATATATTCATACAGGAACATACATTGGGTACCACACTATACAGCAAGCCTACCAATCGTAATTCTCTATTGAATGCTGCTAGCTGCCACCCCCCTGCACTACTTAAGGGTATTATTAAATCCCAGTTTATCAGAGTAATTCGGAACAATTCCAATAGAGCCACGGGGGTCTCCCAGTTACAGCTGATGAGGGATAAATTCCTTCAAAGAGGCTATAAGGCACAGATTGTGAATGATGTACTACAGGAGGTGATGGAGTTCACACAGGATAGTCTTATCAACAAGGTTGCTACAGCCCGTGAATCAAAAAGATTAATCATGGCCACTACATTTGCTCCTAATACGACAGAAGCAGGGAAGGCCCTGAGACAACACTGGCCCTTAATGCAATCAGATACAAGATTGATCTTCACTATGGACCTTACACCAATGGTAGCATATAAGCGGGGTACCAACTTGCGGGACATCCTGGTCAAGACTGACCCAAAGAAGTGTTACCAACAGAGGACGTACAAGAATGTTAAAGGCTCCTATAGATGTCTTGGTTGCACCACGTGCAATGGGCTCATCTCCACAAAAACATTCCATCACCCACATACCAATCAAGTTTTCTCCATCAAGCATTCCATCACATGCACCACCACTCACGTGGTTTATTTGCTGTTTTGCCCATGTGCCTGGTTTTATGTGGGCAAAACTATTGGCACACTACGAGAGAGAATGGCCAATCACAGACGAGCAATACGCGTGGCTCTGACATCGGGAGAATCCGAACAACCGTTGGCAAGGCATTGTGCCCAAATGGGCCACCAAGTATCCTCCATCAGATACATTTTGATTGACCATATCCCCTGCCTGGACAGGGGTGGTGACCGGGATAGGACTCTGCTCCGAGGTGAAGCTGAGTGGATGTACCGCCTGGGCACAATAATCCCAGGGGGACTTAATTCACCACCGGATTTTAAGATGCTAATCTAGGGTGGAGATACATACTTGGGGTACGCAAGAATCAGAAATTGGTGTGGACCGGTGGAACTGGGGGCCAGACCCTATGGAGGGTAGACCCACTGCTTTCAAACCAAGTCCCATGATGCAATTGGGTCATTATGTGATCCTTTGGCACCATGTAGCCAATAGGTTCTCATTCTAAAAGTTACCCACCTAGAGTTCTCCTAGACCCAATGAACCAGGCGCATTTGATTTGATTTAATCTCTCCAGTGAAAATTTATGACACCCTCTGTGTATATATTGGGGACTCATGAAGAATGGATGCAGTATGATAAATTTGTGTATGATGCCAATCATTTGACAATAATGGAGCTCTTACATTACTCATAAGGGATATGTTACAGTAGGGGTGAAATACACCCGGTCTCAGTACTATATAATATAATCCAAATAGCATAGAAGTCATTGTAGAGGTCATATAATACCTCACTTGTGGGTTAACTAGCTTGCCCGGTATCTATAGCCATCTTTTATTAGAATTAATGTGGTGCAACTTGTGTGCCTGGGAACGGCAACATTATTACGATTATTTGATGAATGTCAATTTCATAACATTGAGGGCCTAGCTCTCAATTTGATAGTACCAAAAGTAATGAAAGGGCATTTCTTTCAACATTCCTAGAGTCTATCAAAAATATTTTTTCTATGTATATAATCTTTCTATGTACATATTGTTTTATTATTCTGCGATATTCCAAATGGGGTTGGCCTCCGGAATATGGAGCATGTATCCCTCCTGGCTGGTACTTATAAACATCAGGCCTAAGTTTTCAGAGCTATCAAAGACACCGTAGATGGAATGTGCATGCGATTATGTTTACCCGGGTTGCCATGGTAACCAGCGGCTGTTCCGTGCACATGATTCCTCTGAGGTGGGAGAGAAAGACCTGAGAGAATATTCCCCAATTAGCCATCGGTCACACATTTGGGCTAGGTATATGCAGTAACAACTGATGTGTGCTTAATGCGTTAAGTTGATTTTACTTTTTGTATGTTTTCACATGTATCACTTACGATGTTAGTAATGAAAAAGCATAGGTTGATTAACTGTTTGAAGCGGCTTATTGGCATTAAGATAATATTGATGCTAAAGGCTAGATCACATTTGAATATTTGAAAATTTAATATGTTGAAATCAGATAATATATTATTTTGACATTGCTTAGATACATAGTACTTCCGGTTTTTCACTCTGAATGGAACGCAAGACGTGCATTCCAGCTCAATGCCTACAGATTTTGAATTCACTGATTACACACAGGTATTGCTTGTTTAATTATTTTTGAATTGCGTATGTATGTATAAATTGAACACATTTTCACTTTTATGTTATGCTGATGAAGGGGAAGATATCCCTGAAAACGTTACATCAATAAAACAAACCTTTGGTTTCACTTGGATTGAGAAGACCTGTGAGTGCATTTACTTTTCAAGGATTATATTGTTTATTCTTGCACCCAGGCGGATGTCCCTAGGAGGGTAAACACAGCTAGATGGACGGTATTTATATATATAAAAACATTGGAATGTAAAAAGTTATAGGTTATAAATAGAAAAACAAGAGAAACTGATCATTTTGCAGTGGTCTCTTATTTTTTTCCATAGCTGTATATATGATTATTTTTGTATACATATATATAAATGTCTGAGGATGGGTGTTTACCCGAAAACGTTTACTTGTTTGCAGTAAAAATTGTTATGATAACCAGAGAGTGCCTTCTGTGGGGAATTTACTAAGCATATGGTTTGATGAGCACCCTGGGAGCTGCTACGTTGGGGGAGTGCTTATATATATATTTATATAATGAATATCTTTTTAAAAATACATAAAACATTTTCACCTATGTGAATACCAACGGAATGCAAAATATTTACTGTACATACACAGTAAAACACATTATTAAATTTATTGAAAAAGATTTTTCATGTTTTCGGGTATTTGAGTGGAAAGGGCTCCAAAGTATATATACATATGTATATATGTGTATACATGTGTATATGTGTTTATATATATATATATATATATATATATATATATATATATATACATATATCTGTGAACCCTGACTTGTTCCCAGATTGTTTGATTATTAGCTTGCATTTGTGTGCATGGCTGCAGTTGTGTGGCTGTATTAGGTACCCAGGTGAGTGGAAGAGACCTTGATGTGGTACCTGGGCTTATCCCATTTGGCCAAATGTGGTAACTAACTCTTCCGGTTTTGCTTTTTAATCCTAGCTGAGAGCTTGTTTGTGAGTGCTGGACTTTATGTGTGTTGTATTGTATTGTCTGTTTCTGTAATTCTCCCTAAGGACCTGCACCCTGGCAGGCCCGGGGTTAACTGCCTGTTACTCTGCAGATAGAGGAGCTTTATGTGAGTGCGTTAGCAACCAAAGCTGAGCCTGTTTGTGGGTCATGGGATGTGTACCCGGTCCGGTCTGGACGTGCTGTCCTTATTCCTTTTTTTGCTTTTATATATATATATATATATATATATATATATATATATATATATATACGTATAAACATAAATACACATGTATACTATATATGCCTATACACATATTTATATACATTATATCCCTTCCCATTTATTGTATTTTTTATTATAGATAACGCACACCAAAATATTGCATATAGTGTGTTATGCAATTTGACACATATGATAAACTACTCTGATTATAAGCATCATGGACTGTGTACATGACAAGTCGAGTGCCAGTGCTCTGCCAGAACTATGTGGTAAAGTCCCCCATCCAAAAGTAAAAACAAATAATAAAAGTCAGAACATGGGGTTTTAATAGAGAAGGGGATATTTAGGGCCATATAAAAAATCAGAAATTTGTACAGACTTCCAATATATTTTTTTTTTATATATAGTGGACAAGTCCCTTAAGAAAGAATGCACATTTTGTCTGCTTAGCCAGGTGATCAATGTGGCAATACTGATCACCTTCCAAAAAAATGCTATTATTTCTATTCTAGCACGCTACTCTAGTTTTTATTACTGTCCACAAAAGCCTGCATGGGCCCCTCTTTCCTTTGAATACCCTTAATAACAATTTAGGGCTAGATTATAAGTTGAGCAGTATTTTGTGCTTGCGATAGAGCGTTAATTGCGCTAGAATTAAGATTTTTGCACTTGTTGGGTTGCACTTGTATTACGAGTTGAAAGTAAACTGTTTTCACTCTAGCGGTAACCCGACTAGAGCAAAAATCCAAACTTAGAATATTGCGTGAGCTTTCACATATTTCCCCATAGAAGTCAATGGAGGAAAGAAATGGAAAAAAAACACACTCTTTTGCGCAAACACGATTGCATATTAACATTTGTGTTAACCCAATTGCATATTCCAATATGTGCAAACCCGATTGCATATTCTAATATGCGCAAACCCGGCATGAAAATATGAATATTGCATAAATATGCTTTTTCGTATACATAAATGCAAAGGGATCCAATGCACTTATGTATATTAATATATATATATATATATATATATATATATATATATATATATATATATATATATATGTATGCGTTTATATGTATATATATATGTCTGAAAATACATTTATACACTTAAAAAATACATAAATTCATATGTACACATATATAGACGTACTGTATATATATATATATATATATATATATATATACACATATCTGCAGACATGTAAATGTATGTATCCCTTTGCCTGCCTTTTTCTTCTAACACCTGAGATGTCATATATAACTTTTGTGTGCCATATTTCTTTTAATATTTTTTTATTACATGGTGCTATTATGATTGTAAGTGTACTTTGTAATGTATTTTTGATATGTTTTGTGACACTTTTTTTTTTGCAAAACAGTTAACCACAGCTCTGAGGATGCGGTAATCATCCTAGCGTAAATCATGATTGCGCTCATGCGGTCGTGTTTACTTTCAACTACACTGCAATTTAAACTGCACACAAATGATCGCTAAAACCTTATATCGCTTGCTCGAAAACATTTGTGCTTAGTGAGGTGATAATAGTGGTCATGTGGCTATTTTCAATGTTTTACTAAAATCTTAACTAAAATATATATTTTTCAACATAAATATAATAATGTCATATTTCTGAATCTGCTAGGTCTGCTTAAAGTAAAAAAAAAAACATATCAAAATCAGCTTAGCATAGAGAGTAAAAAAAGGCTTAGCAGTAAAGGGGTTAATAATTGGTTAAACTGTATCTTTGTTCCCAATGTAAGCTAAACCTCAAGTTTAGTTAAATGTGTATCTATATTTTGTCTATGTACAAAGAATATCTGTTCTCACGTCATATATATTTTGCTGCCAGAGAGGACTGGTTGTAGCAGACAAGTTGGACAAAGTGTACATAACAGGTGCTTTGCCGCTTGCCAACAAGAAGCACCAATATAATCAGGCTATGTCGATTTTGGAACATTCCATTAACATTCCTTTCAGATTTTTTTCTATTACCCTCTTTTCAAATCTTAGAACAGATACAAAAGTACCTATGTAATGTGATGCTTTGCCTTTACTTCAAGAGGTGTATATTAAACTTGGAGGTCTCTTTTCAACAAAATGACTATTTATAATCAACACTTGATACAAAAACCATTGTGTGCAAGTTGAAAAGGATATATGTCTTTCTTTTTCCTGAAACATTCCCTAGGTTGATCAGTTCTGTCACATGTTCAGATTTTCCAGAGATAGAAAATGCAAATGGTAGAGACACAATTTAGTATTTATTAGCTAGTTTTGCTTGTATTATTTGAATTTAGACCATTCTATCTCCCCCTCTATTATTAAGCTAATAAACAAGACACATGTTTCTTCCCATGCACACGTTTAGCTATTTTATTATATAGATATATATATAAAAAATAAACAGTTGCTGGCCTGATGCCGTGGATAGCCATGTAATAGATTCTGTATCCTCATCAGATTCTGTACCTTTCTTTCATGCACCAGCTTTCAGCTGAATTCTCCTCCCCTTAACAGCCCCCCTCTTTATTTAAGGTGGATTAGTGCTTTTGCTGCTCAAATTTAAAATCAAACTGAGGAAAATAAAAATTATTTATTAAAAAATGAAAAAATAAAACAAAGCTTTAACTAATCAAAATATGCTATTACTACCTCAATTTATTCCACTGTGAGAGCTATCTTTACTGTTGAACCACTGCATTTTCTTCACTCAGAGTTCACATGCAAAAATAAACACACACACAAATAAATACAGCTTCCTATAACAGTTGTTATTTAAATGGACTAGCATAGAAGCTAAAATAAGTAGCCAGTGGCAAAGGACTTCATTCACAAATGGATGAATTATTACTGATTACTGCCTTGTGTTTCTGATGGAATTTTTAGACTCGTATCAAGTTAAATTCATATTTATGCACTAAACCTTTATCTATTCTGAAGATTATATATTGGGCCAATCACAATCCATTAGAAAAACAACTACAGAAAAGCACCATTAAACTTTTGCAGATAAATTAATTTGAGTTTTTCTTAAGAAATGTAACCAATTCACCATTTAACAATGTTAATGAAAACAGGATATACAATGCAGACAGATAAAGTGACCACAAAAATCTGTATGAAAACATTTTTGTTTTGTTTTTTTTTTTAGACAAAAAAGATCTTGAAAGAGATCTTTAAAAAAAAACCTATGAAAACTGATTGTAAAAGTTCAACACTCTTTTAAAAGTTGCTTTGAATGGAGAGGGCTTATTGCACTATGTAAAACCATGGAAAAGGTCTTCTAACATATTGGAATAGACCTCTATGTCAATCAGCTAACATTCTGCACAATTTCTCACATATTTGCAGCTATGGCACTTTTGTTAAATATCTTAAAGGGACAGTCTACTTGAAAAAAAATATTTTTAAAAAAGATATCACCCTTTATCACCCATTCCCCAGTTTTGCATAACCAACACTGTTGTAATAATACACGTTTTACCTCTGTAATTACCTTGTATCTAAGCTTCCACAGGCTGACCCCTTATCTCAACTCTTTTAACATACTTGCATTTTAGCCAATGTGTGCTTACTCATGCATAACTCTACGTTAATGAGCATGTTAATAAGCACAATGTTATCAATATTACACACATGAACTAGCAATGTCTAGCTGTCAAAAGCTAATAAAATGCACTGAGATAAAAGGCTGTCTTCAAGGGCTTGGAAATCAGACTATTAGCCTATCTAGTTTAAGCCTACAACAGAGGATACCAAGAGACAAAAACTAATTTGATCATAAAAGTAAATTAGAAAGTTGTTTAAAAATACATGATCTATCTGAATCATGAAAGATTCATTTGGACTTTACTGTCCCTTTAAAGGGACATATAAGGGCAATGATTTATCAACAAAAATCTCCATAAACTTTTTTTAATGGTCATTTAATATGTTTTTCTAAAGGATTGTGACTAACCCCAATGTTTGATCCAGTTTGTTAATTCACTGCTGCTCTGGTCGCTTTACACTGTGACTAAGAAAATCATGGTCTACTTATGAGTATAGCCACCAATCAGCAGCCCTTTTTATCCCAAGATCAGCAGGGGTCCATGGTAAATCCCATTTACCAGAGAAGGGTTAGAGCATCCTATACTTGGAGTTTGCAACCGTGCTAAATAGTGCTCATATTACAAGTTGAAAGTTCTAGGTTTGCACCTGAGCAGTGCACTAGAATATATAGTGCGACTTGAGACCTTAAGAAAAGTGTAAGGGTTAAAAAACTGTTGCACAAAACATCAAAAACACACCAAATACATATTGCAATAAAATATTATACATATATATATATATATATATATATATATATATATATATATATATATATATATATATATATATATATATAGTTTGTGTAGTAGAAAAAAATATTTAAATATTTTAAAAAGGTTAAAAAGGGTGACAAAGTGTACGACTGGAAAGGGCTCCAGTGTATATATATATATATATATGTGTGTGTGTGTAAATATGGGTATGTGTATGTATAAATGTGTATGTCTGTGTATATATGTGGATGCATGTATATTTATATATTTATGTGTAAACATGTATGTGTACACATACATACATATATACACTAATGAACACATGTATACACTTACATACACACACATATATATATATATATATATATATATATATATAGTGGGGGGGAAAAGTATTTAGTCAGCAACCAATTGTGCAAGTTCTCCCACTTAAGAAGATGAGAGAGGCCTGTAATTTTCATCATAGGTATACCTTAACTATGAGAGACAAAATGTGGAAACAAATCCAGACAATCACATTGTCTGATTTGGAAAGAATTTATTTGCATATCATGGTGGAAAATAAGTATTTGGTCACCTACAAACAAGCAAGATTTCTGGCTCTCACAGACCTGTATCTTCTTCTTTAAGAGGCTCCTCTGTCCTCCACTCATTACCTGTGTTAATGGCACCTGTTTGAACTTGTTATCAGTATAAAAGACACCTGTCCACAACCTCAAACAGTCACTCCAAACTCCACTATGGTGAAGACCAAAGACAAAAAACAAAATCGTACACCTGCACCTGGCTGGGAAGACTGAATCTGCAATAGGCAAGCAGTTTGGTGTGAAGAAATCAACTGTGGGAGCAATAATTAGAAAATGGAAGACATAAAAGACCACTAATAATCTCCCTCAATCTGGGGCTCCACGCAAGATCTCACCCCGTGGGGTCAAAATGATCACAAGAATGGTGAGCAAATTCCCAGAACCACACGGGGGGACCTAGTGAAAGAGCTGGGACCAACGTAACAAAGGCTAGCATCAGTAACACACTATGCCGCAAGGGACTCAGATCCTGCAGTGCCAGACGTGTCCCCCTGCTTAAGCCAGTACATGTCCGGACCCGTCTGAAGTATGCTAGAGAGCATTTGGATGATCCAGAAGTGGATTGAGAGAAGTGGGAGAATGTCATATGGTCAGATGAACCCAAAGTAGAACTGTTTGGTAGAAACACAACTCGTTGTGTTTGGAGGAGAGAGAATGCTGAGTTGCAACCAAAGAACACCATACCTACTGTGAAGCATGGGGGTGGCAACATCATGCTTTGGGGCTGTTTCTCTGCAAAGGGAACAGGGCAACTGATCCATGTACATGAAAGAATGAATGGGGCCATGTATCGTGAGATTTTGAGTGCAAACCTCCTTCCATCAGCAAGGGCATTGAAGATGAAACGTGGCTGGGTCTTTCAGCATGACAATGATCCCAAACATACCGCCCGGGCAACGAAGGAGTGGCTTTGTAAGAAACATTTCAAGGTCCTGGAGTGGCCTAGCCAGTCTCCAGATCTCAACCCCATAGAAAACCTTTGGAGGGAGTTGAAAGTCCATGTTGCCCAGCGACAGCCCCAAAACATCACTGCTCTAGAGGAGATCTGCATGCAGGAATGGGCCATACCAGCAACAGTGTGTGACAACCTTGTGAAGACTTACAGAAAACGTTTGACCTCTGACATTGCCAACAAAGGATATATAACAAAGTATTGAGATGAACTTTTGATATTGACCAAATACTTATTTTCCACCATAATTTGCTAATAAATTCTTTCCAAATCAGACAATGTGATCATCTGGATTTGTTTCCACATTTTGTTTCTCATAGTTGAGGTATACCTATGATGAAATTACAGGCCTCTCTCATCTTCTTAAGTGGGAGAACTTGCACAATTGGTGGCTGACTAAATACTTTTTTGCCCCACTGTATATATAGTTAAAGTCCATTCTTCAGACCAACCCACCAGATGCCAACTGCCTGGGTGCAAAAATAAACTTGAATATCCAAACAAACGAATGCAATACTTCTGAACCCTTCCCAGTCAAATACATTTAAATGGACAGTCTACTCCAAAATTTGTATCGATAAAAAAGGTGGATAATCCTTTATTACCCATTCCCCAGTTTTGTTTAACCAACATGTTTATATTAATACACTTTTTACCTCTGTGATTACCTTGTATCTAAGCCTCTGCAGAGTTATTTCAGTTATTTTGACAGACTTGCATTAATCAGTGCTGACTCATAAACAACTTGATGGTAGTGAGCACAATGTTATCTATATGGCACACTTTTAAAAACTGTCAAAATGCACTAAGATAAGAGGCGACTTTTAAGGGCTTAGAAATTAGAATAGGATGAGCCTACCTAGGTTTAGCTTCTAACTAAGAATACCAAGAGAACAAAGCAAATGTGAAGATAAAAGTAAATTGGAAAGTTGTTTAAAATTGCATGCCCTATCTGAATCATACAAGTTTTGACTAGACTGTACCTTTAAACATGCAATATAATTTTATTCATTTGTAATATGTTTTAATTTGTTTTTAATAGAAATACTTGAAATTTCTTTGTTCTGATATAAATAAAAAAAAAAATAGTTTTCCTTTTAAATAGATATTTTGTTTATATATATATATATATATATATATATATATATATATATATATATATATATATATATATATATATATATCCATATAGATATAGAGCAATTGATATATATTTTTCACAAATCAAGCAGCGGATGCTGCTTTCTACGCACATCGTTTCTGGCCTGCCAGAAATGGAAGTTAAGAAGCAGCGGTCGTAAGAACGCTGTTACTTAACTTCTCTGCCACTTTTTAGGTGGATTGAAATCATCCCAATCTGATCAGGATGATTGACGGCCCCTGCTAGCAGCAGATTGGCCGCCGGTGAGCAGGGGCAGCATTGTACAATCATTTCACTAGTAATGCTTGTGCAATGTTAAATGCCGACAACGTATGCTGTCAGTATTTAGTGATGTAGGGCGGACAGCTAATCATGTCTGCTCTGCACTTGTTAAATTGACCCCATAGTATCTGTTTAAAAAAAAAAAGAACATTTTCTTCTAGGTGAAAAACATAGGAATTTGAAGTATTCCTATCGCACTTTCGAGTTTAGTTTCTTTTACTTTGAGAGCAGATAGAACAAATAAAATAGTGTGCCACTTGTAATCTGGCCCATAGTATGCTGACTATAGTGCAATAATGAAATGATCTAGCACGTTTTCTGTGTAACCTTTTGGTGCTAACTGAAATTCTGAAACAGTAGTAATAGTGAGTGAATCAGTTCTGCAGATATATTTCTTCTCACTAGGGAGTTTTTTTTAATTCTTAGACATTTTTTGATAGTTTTGCAAAATTATATCCGAATTTAATAATACATTACTACAAAACATAAAGAATAAAAAATATAATTGCAAAATCTAAAATGAATGTTGACAAAATCAATTGTGTG